>NC_092707.1:424464101-424612676 GCF_047496885.1 Scyliorhinus torazame | reverse complement strand
ATACACTCCCAGGACAGGTACAGCACGGGGTTAGATACAGAGTAAAGCTCCCTCTACACTGTCCCCATCAAACACTCCCAGGACAGGTACAGCACGGGGTTAGATACAGAGTAAAGCTCACTCTACACTGTCCCCATCATACACTCCCAGGACAGGTACAGCACGGGGTTAGATACAGAGCAAAGCTCCCTCTACACTGTCCTCATCAAACACTCCCAGGACAGGTACAGCACGGGGTTAGATACAGAGTAAAGCTCACTCTACACTGTCCCTATCAAACACTCCCAGGACAGGTACAGCACGGGGTTAGATACAGAGTAAAGCTCCCTCTACACTGTCCCCATCAAACATTCCTGGAACAGGTACAGCACTGGGTTAGGTACAGAGCAAAGCTCCCTCTACACTGTCCCTAACAAATACTCCCAGGACATGTGTAGCACAGGGTTAGATACAGAGTAAAGCTCCCTCTACACTGTTCCCATCAAACACTCCCAGGACAGGAACAGCACGGGGTTAGATACAGAGTAAAGCTCCCTCTACACTGTCCCCATCAAACAACAAGGACAGGTACAGCACGGGGTTGATACAGAGTAAAGCTCCCTTTACACTGTCCCCATCAAACACTCCCAGGACAGGTACAGCACGGGGTTAGATACAGAGTAAAGCTCCCTCTACACTGTCCCAATCAAACACTCCCAGGACAGGTACAGCACGGGGTGAGATACCGAGTAAAGCTCCCTCTACACTGTCCCCATCAAACACTCCCAGGACAGGTACAGCACGGGGTTAGATACAGAGTAAAGCTCCCTCTACACTGTCCCCATCAAACACTCCCAGGACAGGTACAGCACGGGGTTAGATACAGAGTAAAGCTCCCTCTACACTGTCCCCATCAAACACTCCCAGGACAGGTACAGCACGGGGTTTGATACAGAGTAAAGCTCCCTCTACACTGTCCCCATCAAACACTCCCAGGACAGGTACAGCACGGGGTTAGATACAGAGTAAAGCTCCCTCTACACTGTCCCCATCAAACACTCCAGGACAGGTACAGTCTGGAACTTGATGCCACTTACTTTCCGCACCCTCTGGAAGTAAAGCTCTGGCAGTGAGTGTGTCCAGTAGGCGAGATGACACAGGTAGAAAAACTTTACCTGGAAACTGGTGAAAAACAGAGAAATATCAGCACTCATTCCCCCCCCTCCCCGTCAACCCCCCCTCTTCTCCCATCAACCCTCCCCGTCCAGCACCCCCACCCCAACTCATCAAACCCCCCCCCCACCCACCCAATCACCGACACCCCCTTTCCCACCCCGCGGTGTACAGCCCCCTCAGCAGCCAAACAGAGCCTCAGCTCGCACTGAAACACCAGCAACGTCTGAGCTGTTCGACCAGGGGGGGATGGTGGTGGAGCAGTGGAACAGGAATATTTGCCAGGACTTACGAGAGGTCGGTGTGAGGGTACTTCTCCCAGAGACAGCTCGGATTGGTCACGTAGCCTTCCTGTAAAGACACACATTATATTACAGCCCCACCCAGCACTGACTATGTGGCTGTGCCACGGGAGGCGGGGGAGGGAGCGAGGAGAGGGGGGGAGAGCGAGGAGAGGGGGGGGGAGCGAGGAGAGGGGGGGGGAGCGAGGAGAGGGGGGGGGAGCGAGGAGAGGGGGGGGGAGCGAGGAGAGGGGGGGGAGCGAGGAGAGGGGGGGGAGCGAGGAGGGGGGGGGAGCGAGGAGAGGGGGGGGGGAGCGAGGAGAGGGGGGGGGAGCGAGGAGGGGGGGGGAGCGAGGAGAGGGGGGGGGAGCGAGGAGAGGGGGGGAGCGAGCGAGGAGAGGGGGGGAGCGAGGAGAGGGGGGGAGCGAGGAGAGGGGGGGGAGGGAGCGTGGAGAGGGGGGGGAGGGAGCGTGGAGAGGGGGGGAGGGAGTGAGGGGAGGGGGTCGGGGAGGGGAGGGGGTCGGGGGAGGGGAGGGGGTCGGGGGAGGGGAGGGGGTCGGGGGAGGGGAGGGGGTCGGGGGAGGGGAGGGGGTCGGGGGAGGGGAGGGGGTCGGGGGAGGGGAGGGGGTCGGGGGAGGGGAGGGGGTCGGGGGAGGGGAGGGGGTCGGGGGAGGGGAGGGGGTCGGGGAGGGGAGGGGGTCGGGGGAGGGGAGGGGGTCGGGGGAGGGGAGGGGGTCGGGGGAGGGGAGGGGGTCGGGGGAGGGGAGGGGGTCGGGGGAGGGGAGGGGGTCGGGGGAGGGGAGGGGGTCGGGGGAGGGGAGGGGGTCGGGGGAGGGGAGGGGGTCGCGGGAGGGGAGGGGGTCGCGGGAGGGGAGGGGGTCGCGGGAGGGGAGGGGGTCGCGGGAGGGGAGGGGGTCGCGGGAGGGGAGGGGGGTCGCGGGAGGGGAAGGGGTCGCAAGAGGGAGGGGGGAGGGGTCGCAAGGGGAGGGGGGGGTCGGGAGGGGAGGGGGGGTCGGGAGGGGAGGGGGGGGTCGGGGGAGGGGGGGGGGGGTCGGGGGAGGGGAGGGGGGGTCGGGAGGGGGAGGGGGGGTCGGGGGAGGGGGGGGGGTCGGGGGAGGGGAGGGGGTCGTGGCCTTTGCAGGCCGTCGCGAGCCCGGGTGAGGTGCTGGATGGAGAATGCAATGCTGACTCACCGTCACAATGATGACAGAAGCCCAGATTGCGGAGGTGAGGTGAAGGACAATCAGCTGACCCGACTCGTTCAGTTTGCCGTGTTTGATCTTTGACAGATGTAGCCGTTTATTTAATTTCTGAAAGATAAGGAATTGAACCCTGTTTATTCTGCAACGTGAAGGATGGAACTGGAGCCAATCTTTACTCAGTCTAATGTTTATCACAGAGTTATCACAACTCCTAACTCCACAGCAAACTTCCACAACATGTCTCTTTGCAGCTGCTCAAGTGAAACTTCTTTTAATGCCCTCAACTGGGGTCTAATTAAACACAATTTATAGAGAATTCACAAATAACGCCTACCCCTTTGGCCAGTTTGAATAATCCGTCCACTCTACCCCTTCCCATCTGTCCTCAACCCTCCTCCCTCTCCCAACCTCCCTCTCCCCTTTCCCCCTCCTCCGTTTCCTCCCCTCCCCCTCCGTTCCCTCCCTCTCTCCCCCTCCGTTCCCTCCCTCCCCCTCCGTTCCCTCCCTCCCCCTCCTCTCCCTGTCCCCCTCCTCCATTCCCTTCCTCTCTTTCCTCCTCCAATCCCTTTCCCCCTCCTCCGTTCCCTCCCTCCCTCTCCCCTCCCCCTCCCGACTCGGACCCACTCCCCAGTTACTCACATCGAGGCCGTATTCCTGGACCACAGCATGGAAGATAATTGTGATACAGATGTAGAACAAGATGGTGACAAAGTCGCAGCTTCCATACAGATAATAGACCACATCCCCGTCTGAGAGAGAGAGAAACAAGGTTGGAAACACAGCGAACAATAGCTCAGAACTCGGGAGAATTCACTGCTCTTTTGTTGATATAATGTTTACCCCAGCCCTTTCTTCTCAACCTCGTTACCCAGCCATCCCTCAACACCTCTCTCTCCAAACCAGCTCTCTTATAACCCCAGCCGGGATCAGGACCGGACCGTTTCCCAGATCCTCCCCGGAATATCAGCTGCCTCTTTATGGTGGGGCTTCCCCTGAACAGGAACCACCCCCCAGCCTCGGTAGGTCCAGGAAGGGGGCCCCGAGGGCAGTGGAGAAGTTTGAATCTTTATCGTAATAAATAAATAATCTTTATTGTCACAAGTAGGTTTACATTAACACTGCAATGACGTTACTGTGGAAATCCCCTCGTCGCCACATTCCGGCGCCTGTTCGGGTACACCGAGGGAGAATTCAGAATTCTCAGCTGGTACGAGAATTGAACCCGCACTGCTGGCCTTGTTCGGCATCACAAACCAGCTGTCTAGCCCACTGTGCTAAACCAGCCTGTGCCCTGTGTAACTGACACTTCCACGCTGGGAAAAAGCCTCTGACTATCCACCCTGTCTGTGCCTTTCATAATTTTGTAGACCTCCTTCAGGCCTCCCCTCAGCCTCCGTCTTTCCAGTGAAAACAATCCTAGGTGGGAACCAGAATAAGACCTTAAGACATAGGAGCGGAAGTAAGGCCATTCGGCCCATCGAGTACACTCCAACATTCAATCATGGCTGATTTCAACTCCATTTACACGCTCTCTCTCCATAGCCCTTAATTCCTCGAGAAATCAAGAATTTATCAAATGTGAGCTTAGAAGGTTTAATAACAGAACAAAAACAAAACATCGCCCTCAGGCAGAGCAAAAATGGTGATAAGTGTGAGAAGGAAGGTGGTCAATGCAGGACTGAGGGTGTTGTACCTAAATGCACACAGTATACGGTGTGGTGATATACATCACTGTAAGTACACAAGGGGTTAATGTACATACACTACACCTAGCTAGACACTAGAGGGAGCACGAGAGACATGACACACAGACAGTCAACCAATAGGTCAGTAAGATAGGACACGATCAACGGGCAGTCACGATACACACACACACACAGACAGAGGTGACACTACCACAGGAGGGCATTACACCAACCCATATAAAAGGACACAGCACACATGCTCAGTCTCTTTCCAGTGGAGACAGTGAGTACAGACACAGGGTTGATTTAACACCACACCCACCACGTGGATTGTAGCAGACTGGTTAGTCAGTCTGAGTAGCTGTAGCAGGATTAACAGTAGCGTCGAATCCAAGTAGGAGAATTGTTAATAGTCTAATAAACGTGTTAAAGCTATCTCCAAGTCTGAACCTTCCTTTGTCAGAGTACACATCAAGGAAGCAGCTTATGCTGCGTCAAGAGCATAACACAACATAAGACAAGGTCACTGACATTGCTGCGCACATTGAAATTGGCCGGTACGATGTTGTGGGCATCGCAGAGACGTGGCTGCAAGGGGATCAGGGCTGGGATCTAAATATCCAAGGATACATGTCCTATCAAAAGGACAGACAGATGGGCAAAGGGGGCGGGGTTGCATTGTGAGTAAGGAATGAAGTTAAATCGATAGCAAGGAGCGATATAGGATCAGAAGGCACAGAATCTCTGTGGGTAGAGTTGTGGAATCACAAAGGTAAAAAGACCCTGATGGGAGTTATGTACAGGCCCCCTAGCAGTAGTCAGGATGTGGGGCAGAAAATAAATCAGGAGATAGAAAAGGCTGTAAAAAAGGCAACTTTACAATAATCATGGGGGACTAAAATATGCAGGTGGACTGGGAAAATCAGGGTGGGAGTGGATCCCAAGAAAAGGAATTTGTGGAATGTCTGAGAGATGGTTTTTTGGAGCAGCTTGTGACAGAGCCGACTAGGGAACAGGCAATTCTGGATTTGGTGATGTGAAATGAGGCAGACTTGATTAGGGTGAAGGAACCCTTAGGGAGTAGTGACCACAATATGATAGAATTTACCCTGCAGTTTGAGAGGGAGAAGCTGCAATCAGATGTAACGGTATTACAATTAAATAAGGGGAACTACAAAGACATGAGGGAGGAGCTGGCCAGAGTTGATTGAAAAGGAGCCTAACAGGGAAGACAGTGGAACAGCAATGGCAGGAGTTTTGGGGGTTATTCGGGAGGCACAACAGAAATTCATCCCAAGGAGGAGGAAACATGCTAAGAGGAGGACAAGGCATCCATGGCTGACGAGGGAAGTCAAGGACAGCATAAAAGCTAAAGAAAAAACAGACAAAGTGGCGAGTATTAGTGGGAAGTCAGAGGATTGAGAGCAGTGGGCAACTAAAAAAGCAATAAGGGGGGAGAAGATGAAGTACGAGTGCAAGTTAGCTAGTAATATAAAGGAAGATAGGAAGAGGTTTTTTTCAATATATAAAAGGTAAGAGAGAGGCAAAAATAGACATTGCACCACTGGAAAATCTGGCTGGAGAAGTAATAATAGGAAACAAAGAAATGGCAGATGAACTGAATAGTTACTTTGCATCAGTCTTCACGGTGGAAGATACCAGTGGGATGCCAGAGTTCCAGGAGAGCCAGGGGGCAGAGGTGAGTGCAGTGACCATTACTAAGGAGAAGGTTCTGGGGAAACTGAAAGGTCTGAAGGTGGATAAATCACCTGGACCAGATGGACTACACCCCAGGGACCTAAAAGAGATAGCTGAGGAGATTGTGGAGGCATTGGTGATGATCTTTCAGGAATCACTGGAGGCAGGAAGAGTCCCAGAGGACTGGAAGGTGGCTAATGTAACACCATTGTTTAAGAAGGGAGGGAGGCAGAAGACGGGAAATTATCGGCCGGTTAGCCTGACTTCAGTCATTGGTAAGATTTTAGAGTCTGTTATTAAAGATGAGATTGCGGAGTACTTGGAAGTGCATGGTAAAATAGGACTGAGTCAGCACGGCTTCGTCAAAGGGAGGTCGTGTCTGACAAATCTGTTAGAGTTCTTTGAGGAGGTAACAAGGAAGTTAGACAAAGAAGAACCAGTGGATGTGATTTATTTAGATTTCCAGAAGGCCTTTGACAAGGTGCCGCACAGGAGACTGTTAAATAAGTTAAGAGCCCATGGTGTTCAGGGTAAGATCCTGGCATGGATAGAGGATTGGCTGACTGGCAGAAGGCAGAGAGTGGGGATAAAGGGGTCTTTTTCAGGATGGCAGCTGGTGACTAGTGGTGTGCCTCAGGGGTCGGTGCTGGGACCACAACTTTTCACAATATACATTAATGATCTGGAAGACGGAACTGAAGGCACTGTTGCTAAGTTTGCAGATGATACAAAGATCTGTAGAGGGACAGGTAGTATTGAGGAAGCAGGGGGGCTGCAGAAGGATTTGGACAGGCTAGGAGAGTGGGCAATGAAGTGGCAGATGGAATACTATGTGGAAAAGTGTGAGGTTCTGCACTTTGGAAGGAGGATTTTAGGCACAGACTATTTTCTAAATGGATAAATGCTTAGGAAATCAGAAGCACAAAGGGACTTGGGAGTCCTTGTTCACGATTCTCTTAAGGTTAATGTGTAGGTTCAGTCAGCAGTTAGGAAGGCAAATGCAATGTTAGCATTCATGTCGAGTGGGCTAGAATACAAGACCAGGGATGTACTTCTGAGGCTGTATAAGGCTCTGGTCAGACCCCATTTGGAATATTGTGAGCAGTTTTGGGCCCCGTATCGAAGGAAGGATGTGCTGGCCTTGGAAAGGGTCCAGAGGAGGTTCACAAGAATGATCCCTGGAATGAAGAGCTTGTCGTATGAGGAATGGTTGAGGACTCTGGGTCTGTACTCGTTGGAGTTTAGAAGGATGAGGGGGGATCTTATTGAAACTTACAGGATACTGCGAGGCCTGGATAGAGTGGACGTGGAGAGGATGTTTCCACTTGTGGGAAAAACTAGAAGCAGAGGACACAATCTCAGACTAAAGGGACGATCCTTTAAAACCGAGATGAGGAGGAATTTCTTCAGCCAGAGGGTGGTGAATCTGTGGAACTCTTTGCCGCAGAAGGCTGTGGAGGTCAAATCACTGAGTGTCTTTAAGAAAGAGATAGATAGGTTCTTGATTAATAAGGGGATCAGGGGTTATGGGGAGAAGGCAGGAGAATGGGGATGAGAAACATATTAGACATGATTGAATGGCGGAGCAGACTCAATGGGCCGAGTGGCCTAATTCTGCTCCTACGTCTTATGGTTTAATGCAACCTCTTCTAATAACCAACACCCTCGAGACCAGGCGACATCCGGGTGAACCTTCTTTGCACTCTTTCCAAAGCTTCCACATTCTTCAGATAATGCGGTGACCAGAACTGCTGGTTTAGCACAGTGAGCTAAACAGCTGGCTTGTAATGCAGAACAAGGCCAGCGGCGCGTGTTCAAATCCCGTACCGGCCTCCCCGAACAGGCGCCGGAATGTGGCGACTAGGGGCTTTTTGCAGTAACTTCATTGAAGCCTACTTGTGACAATAAGTGATTATTATTATTAATATGGGGAAATTAAAGTCGCCCATCATAACTACCCTGCTTTTTTCACACCCTTTCAGTATCTGCCTCCTGTGGGCTGCTGGGAGGTCTACAGCACACTCCCAACATTGTATTTCACCCTTGTTATTCCTGAACTCCACCCATAATGCCTCATGATGTGGAGATGCCGGCGTTGGACTGGGGTGAGCACCAGGTTAAAGTCCAACAAAATTGTATGGAATCACTAGCTTTTGGAGCACAGCTCCTTCCTCAGGTGAGTCACGCAATGTCCTTGGCAGACAGGATTAAGGAGAATCACAAGGCATTTCATATGTATATTAGGAACAAGCGGGTAGCTAGAGAAAGTGTTGGTACTCAAAGCCCCCGAAGATCGAAGCATAGCTATCGGACATGGCGAGTTTTCTCGGTCTAGAAAAGGTCAAGTTTGCCTTGAGAGGGTCACTGTTAGGGTTCGCCCGGAGGTGGCAGCCAGTGTCATTGACTTCTTCGCGGAGAATTAATCGTCAGCAGGGGGGGGCTAGGGTAGTGTAGCGTGGGGGTGGTTTAGTCAGGTCCTTGTGCGAATGGAGTCGTGGTTTGCACTATGTGTTATTTGCGTTTCCTTTTGTACAGTACTACAATGTCATTGTTTTATATGCCAAAAATACCTCAATAAAATTATTTATTAAAAAAAAGAGTTGGTCCACTCAAGGGCAAAGGAGGGAAATTGTGTAGAACCAGAGGAAGTAAGTGAGATCCTTAATGAGCACTTTGCATCGGTATTCACAAAGGAGAGGGACAGGTTGATTGGTGAAGTATCAGAGGGACGTGTAAACACTTTAGAACAGGTGGTTATTACGAGGGAGGAAGTGTTAGGTGTGTTAAAAAGCATTAAGGTAGACAAATCCCCAGGGCCAGATGGCATTTATCCCAGATTACTGAGGGAGGCAAGAGATGAAATCACTGGGCCTCTGACAGAAATCTTTGTGTCCTCATTGGCCACAGGTGAGATCCCAGAGGATTGGAGGATAGCCAATGTTGTCCCGTTATTTAAGAAGGGTTGCAAGGATAATCCGGGAATTATAGGCCAGTGAGCTTGGCGTCAGTGATAGTGAAATTGTTGGAAAAGATTCTCAGAGCTAGGATCTGTGCACATTTGGAAGTGAATGGTCTTATTAGCGACAGACAGTACGGTTTTGTACGAGGAGGTCATGCCTCACTAATTTGATTGAATTTTTTGAGGAGGTGACAAAAATGATTGATGAGGGAAGGGCTGTGGAGGTTGTCTACATGGATTTTAGTAAAGCATTTGATAAGGTCCCTCATGACAGCTGGTGCAAAAGATTAGATCACTTGGGGTCAGGGGTGAACTAGCTGGATGGATCCAGAACTGGCTTGGCCTAGAAGACAGAGGGTAGCAGTGGAAGGGTGTTTTTCCGAATGGAGGTCTGTAACTAGCGGTGTTCCGCAGGGATCAGTTCTGGGACCTCTGCTCTTTGTAATATATATAAATGACTTGGAAGAAAACGTAGCGGGTCTGATTCGCAAGTTTGCGGATGATACAAGATTGCAGGAGTTGCGGATGGTGATGAAGATTGTCAGAGAATACAACAGGATATAGATAGGCTGCAATATTGGGCAGAGAAATGGCAGATGGAATTTAACCCGGACAAATGCGAGGTGATGCATTTTGGTAGATCCAGTTCCGGTGGGAGCTATAAAATAAATGGCAGAACCATCAGGAGCAGAGACACAGAGAGATCTGGGTGTGCAGGTCCACAGATCCTTAAAAGTGGCAGCACAGGTGGAAATGGTGGTAAAGAAAGCATACGGCATGCTTGCCTTCATAGGACAGGGTATCGAATATAAAAGCTTGAAAACTGTTACAGTTATATAAAACGTTGGTTAGGCCACATTTGGAATACTGTGTCCAATTCTGGTCACCGCACTACCAGAAGGACGTGGAGGCTTTGGAGAGAGTACAGAAAAGGTTTACCAGGATGTTGCCTGGTATGGAGGGTATTAGCTCTGAGGAGAGACTGAATAAACTGGGATTGTTCTCCCTCGAGAGACGCAGGCTGAGGGGCGACCTGATAGAAGTTTATAAAATTATGAGGCGTATAGATAGGGTGAACAGTCGGAGGCTTTTTCCCAGGGTGGAATTGACAATTACAAGGGGGCACAGGTTCAAGGGGAGGGGGGAAAGGTTCAGTGGAGATGTGCAGGGGAAGTTTTTACACAGAGGGTGGTGGTGGCCTGGAATGTGCGGCCCAGTGAGGTGGTTGCGGCAGATACGGTAGCGACCTTTAGATACATGAACAGATGGGGTATAGAAGGATACAGGCGGCTGGTCTAGATAGGACACGTGATCCGAACAGGTTTGGAGGGCCTGTTTCCGTGCTGTATCGTTCTAATCAGTAATTTAACTCCCCCACCTCTTTTGTTTACCTGTCTGTCCCGTCTAAAACAACGATATCCCGGAATGTAAAGCTGCCAGTCCTGTCCCTCCTTTAACCATGTCTCCGTAATTAGATCATAGTTCCATGCAGCAATCCAGGCTCTCAGTCCATCCGTCTTACCCGTTATATTTCTTGCATTGAAGCAAACGCGCTCCAGACCTGCAGTCCCGCTGAGCCCTGCAGCCTCCCTCAGTCTGCTCTTACTCTGCGCTAAGTTTATCTCAGTCTCCCGCTTTCCCCAGTCTCTACACTTACTGGCCAGCTGTTCCGCTTCCCACCCCCCTGCCACACTAGTTTAAATCCTCCCGAACAGCATTAGCAAACCTCCCGCCCAGGATATTCTTTTTTTTTGATCCCTGAAGCTAGTTTTATTCACATATTTCAGAAAACAGTGGATTAGGAGTCATTGCAGCTACATAATGCATCAGAGGCAGAATTACCGAAATCACATTTACCGTCCGTCACAGCCTCAGATAGGACTCGCAGTGGGAATCCTTCACTTTGTTAACACAGGCAGACTGCAGGGAGGCGAGCGGGTGGTGAAAATCAAGGAGAAATGGGAAGCGGAGTTGGGAATGGAGATCAATTGAAGAGTATGGAGTGAGGCACTGCGATGGGTAAACTCCTCCCTTGTGCAAGGATGAGCCTGATACAGTTTAAGGTGGTGCACAGGATGCAGGTAAAGCAGTGGATGTAGTGTACATGGATTTTAGTAAGGCATTTGATAAGGTTCCCCATGGTAGGCTTATGCAGAAAGTAAAGAGGCATGGGATAGTGGGAAATTTGGCCAGTTGGATAACGAACTGGCTAACCGATAGAAGTCAGAGAGTGGTGGTGGGTGGCAAATATTCAGCCTGGATCCCAGTTACCAGTGGTGTACCGCACGGATCAGTTCTGGGTCCTCTGCTGTTTGTGATTTTCATTAATGACTTGGATGAGGGAGTTGAAGGGTGGGTCAGTAAATTTGCAGACGATACGAAGATTGGTGGAGTTGTGGATAGTAAGGAGGGCTGTTGTCGGCTGCAAAGAGACATAGATAGGATGCAGAGCTGGGCTGAGAAGTGGCAGATGGAGTTTAACCGTGAAAAGTGTGAGGTTGTCCATTTTGGAAGGACAAATATGAATGCGGAATACAGGGTTAACGGTAGAGTTCTTGGCATTGTGGAGGAGCAGAGATCTTGGGGTCTATGTTCATACATCTTTGAAAGTTGCCACTCAAGTGGATAGAGCTGTGAAGAAGGCCTATGATGTGCTCGCGTTCATTAACAGAGGGATTGAATTTAAGAGCCGTGAGGTGATGATGCAGCTGTACAAAACTTTGATAAGGCCACATTTGCAGTACTGTGTACAGTTCTGGTCGCCTCATTTTAGGAAGGATGTGGAAGCTTTGGAAAAGGTGCAAAGGAGATTTACCAAGATGTTGCCTGGAATGGATAGTAGGTCTTACAAGGAAAGGTTCAGGGTGCTAGGCCTTTTCTCATTAGAACACCGTGGCAGCATGGTAGCATTGTGGATAGCACAATTGCTTCACAGCTCCAGGGTCCCAGGTTCGATTCCGGCTTGGGTCACTGTCTGTGCGGAGTCTGCACATCCTCCCCGTGTCTGCGTGGGTTTCCTCCGGGTGCTCCGGTTTCCTCCCACAGTCCAAAGATGTGCAGGTTAGGTGGATTGGCCGTGATAAATTGCCCGTAGTGTCCAAAATTGCCCTTAGTGTTGGGTGGGGTTACTGGGTTATGGGGATGGGGTGGAGGTGTTGACCTTGGGTGGGGTGCTCTTTCCAAGAGCTGGTGCAGACTCGATGGGCCGAATGGCCTCCTTCTGCACTGTAAATTCTATGATAACAGAGAAGGATGAGGGGCGACTTGATAGAGGTTTATAAGATGATCAGGGGAATAGATAAGAGTAGACAGTCAGAGACTTTTTCCCCAGGTGGAACACACCATTACAAGGGGACATAAATTTAAGGTGAAAGGTGGAAGATATAGGAGGGATATCAGAGGTAGGTTCTTTACCCAGAGAGTAGTGGGGGCATGGAATGCACTGCCTGTGGAAGTAGTTGAGTCGGAAACATTAGGGACCTTCAAGCAGCTATTGGATAGGTACCTGGATTACGGTAAAATGATATAGTGTAGATTTATTTGTTCTTAATCTAGGACAACAGTTTGGCACAACATTGTGGGCCGAAGGGCCTGTTCTGTGCTGTATTTTTCTATGTTCTATGACTCGGATGAGAATGAGTGGGTTCTTTCAGGGGGTAGCAGATGAGTGTGAGAGGTGTGGGTGGGGGCCAGCGAATCATGCGCACATGTTTTGGGGTTGTGAAAAGTTGGGAGGATTCTGGGCGGGGGTGTTCGCGGTCTTAGCCAGGATGGTGGACGAGGGAGTGGACCCGGACCCTTTGGTGGTGATATTTGGGGTTTTTGTTGATTGTTGGGAAGAATGTTTCCCGGGGTGTTTATTTCCTGTAACTACTTTGATACACGTTTGAATAAAATGCGTTTATAAAAAACCTCCGGCAGTCTTGCAGCACCAGGAATTCCCACAGCACATTGCTTCCAATCTAACCTCTTTTGCTTTGCAAGAATAGCGTTTGCATATCCCTCCAACGGCACATTTCAAAGCACGCTCTCCGATTCTCAATAATGAACTCTCGGCTCCATCGGCAAACGGGGGTTGTATCAGCACCAGGAACCCAGATAGCAGAAGCTGCATTTTCAGCATTCCCCAATGACAGCCTCACGGTTAAAGTCAGACACCTGGAGCACAGGAGCTCTTTAAATAAACACCACAAACATGGTGTAGTGAACAATCGTACACAGACGGCACGGGATTGGCTTAACCTTAGACACGTTGAGAGGACATTTCAATAACTGAGTCCCCCCCTGCCCAGGATATTGGTGCCCCTCCAGTTCAGGTGCAACCCGTCTTTCTTGTACAGATCCCACCTTCCCCAGAAGACATCCTAGTGATCCATATATCTGAAGCCCTCCCTCATACACCAGCTCTTCAGCCACATGTTCAACTGTACTATCTCCCTGGTCCCAGCCTCACGAGCACGTGGCACGGGGAGTAATCGTGAGATTATTACTCCAGGTCCTGCTTTTTAGCTCTCGACCCAACTCCCAGTATTGTCTTTGCAGGACCTCTTCCCTCTTCCTGAATATCTCATCAGTACCAATGTGGACAATGACATCTGTCTGTTTGCCCTCTTGTTTCAGGATGTCCTGTAGCCGTTTAGAGACATCCAGGACCCTGGCACCAGGAAGGCAACACACCATCCTAGAGTCCCAGAAACACCTCCTGTGCCCCTGACTGTCGAGTTTCCTAAGACTATCACTCGCTTGGACTTGATGCACTGGTCACAAATCCCACAGACATAGTCGTCAGGGACGCGGGAAAGCTCCCTGATCTCCCACATCTGGCAGGAGGAGCATACCACTGCCCGAACTGCCATCTCTGCCCTTGTACACTTAAGAGATATAAGAATAAGAACCGTACCTTGCTTGTTGAAGTTTTGAAGATTATAAAGGGGAACAGATAGTTTCTCCCTATCTCTGCTGGGGGGCTGGTTGGGCAGGATAGAGTGGAACTCTCTTCCAGAAAGAGCCATGGTGGCTCGATGAACACAGAATATAGATCAGCCCTGGGAGGAATGAATGAATAGGTGTGATGGGATAGGCATGAGGGACTGAATGGCCTCCGCTTCCTTTGTTACCTCATCGTGGACTCCACTGATCCATTTCCAAACATAACCAGGAGGCCAGATGGTCCCTGGAGCTGGTTAGCCCCCGTCCAGTACGGTCAAGGCTGATCGCCACTGCCTCACCCAATGGCAAAATCGCCCAAGTCCCCTCCAGTCCAAACATCTACTGATCTCAGTCTTGACTCCAGTCAGTAACTGAGCATTAAAACAGCGCTCTGGGGATGAAGCTCCAAATTCATCCACTTGAAGAAATTTCTCATCTCAATCCTCTCATGTCTTTACTTTATTGACTGGAAGCCAGTGACGTAACACCGGGATCTGTGCGGAGTCCCCGAGCAGTCATCATTTAGTGACGTAACACCGGGATCTGTGCGGAGTCCCCGAGCAGTCATCATTTAGTGACGTAACACCGGGATCTGTGCGGAGTCCCCGAGCAGTCATCATTTAGTGACGTAACACCGGGATCTGTGCGGAGTCCCCGAGCAGTCATCATTTAGTGACGTAACACCGGGATCTCTGCGGAGTCCCCGAGCAGTCATCATTTAGTGACGTAACACCGGGATCTGTGCGGAGTCCCCGAGCAGTCATCATTTAGTGACGTAACACCGGGATCTGTGCGGAGTCCCCGAGCAGTCATCATTTAGTGACCTACCACCGGGATCTGTGCGGAGTCCCCGAGCAGTCATCATTTAGTGACGTAACACCGGGATCTGTGCGGAGTCCCCGAGCAGTCATCATTTAGTGACGTAACACCGGGATCTGTGCAGAGTCCCCGAGCAGTCATCATTTAGTGACGTAACACCGGGATCTCTGCGGAGTCCCCGGGCAGTCATCATTTAGTGACGTAACACCGGGATCTGTGCGGAGTCCCCGAGCAGTCATCATTTAGTGACGTAACACCGGGATCTGTGCGGAGTCCCCGAGCAGTCATCATTTAGTGACGTAACACCGGGATCTGTGCGGAGTCCCCGAGCAGTCATCATTTAGTGACGTAACACCGGGATCTGTGCGGAGTCCCCGAGCAGTCATCATTTAGTGACGTACCACCGGGATCTGTGCGGAGTCCCCGAGCAGTCATCATTTAGTGACGTAACACCGGGATCTGTGCGGAGTCCCCGAGCAGTCATCATTTAGTGACGTAACACCGGGATCTGTGCGGAGTCCCCGAGCAGTCATCATTTAGTGACGTAACACCGGGATCTGTGCGGAGTCCCCGAGCAGTCATCATTTAGTGACGTAACACCGGGATCTGTGCGGAGTCCCCGAGCAGTCATCATTTAGTGACGTAACACCGGGATCTGTGCGGAGTCCCCGAGCAGTCATCATTTAGTGACGTAACACCGGGATCTGTGCGGAGTCCCCGAGCAGTCATCATTTAGTGACGTAACACCGGGATCTGTGCGGAGTCCCCGAGCAGTCATCATTTAGTGACCTACCACCGGGATCTGTGCGGAGTCCCCGAGCAGTCATCATTTAGTGACGTAACACCGGGATCTGTGCGGAGTCCCCGAGCAGTCATCATTTAGTGACGTAACACCGGGATCTGTGCGGAGTCCCCGAGCAGTCATCATTTAGTGACGTAACACCGGGATCTGTGCGGAGTCCCCGAGCAGTCATCATTTAGTGACCTACCACCGGGATCTGTGCGGAGTCCCCGAGCAGTCATCATTTAGTGACGTAACACCGGGATCTGTGCGGAGTCCCCGAGCAGTCATCATTTAGTGACGTAACACCGGGATCTGTGCGGAGTCCCCGAGCAGTCATCATTTAGTGACGTAACACCGGGATCTGTGCGGAGTCCCCGAGCAGTCATCATTTAGTGACGTAACACCGGGATCTCTGCGGAGTCCCCGAGCAGTCATCATTTAGTGACGTAACACCGGGATCTGTGCGGAGTCCCCGAGCAGTCATCATTTAGTGACGTAACACCGGGATCTGTGCGGAGTCCCCGAGCAGTCATCATTTAGTGACCTACCACCGGGATCTGTGCGGAGTCCCCGAGCAGTCATCATTTAGTGACGTAACACCGGGATCTGTGCGGAGTCCCCGAGCAGTCATCATTTAGTGACGTAACACCGGGATCTCTGCGGAGTCCCCGAGCAGTCATCATTTAGTGACGTAACACCGGGATCTGTGCGGAGTCCCCGAGCAGTCATCATTTAGTGACGTAACACCGGGATCCGTGCGGAGTCCCCGAGCAGTCATCATTTAGTGACGTAACACCGGGATCTGTGCGGAGTCCCCGAGCAGTCATCATTTAGTGACGTAACACCAGGATCTGTGCGGAGTCCCCGAGCAGTCATCATTTAGTGACGTAACACCGGGATCTGTGCGGAGACCCCAGGCAGTCATCATTTAGTGACGTAACACCGGGATCTGTGCGGAGTCCCCGAGCAGTCATCATTTAGTGACGTAACACCGGGATCTGTGCGGAGTCCCCGGGCAGTCATCATTTAGTGACGTAACACCGGGATCTGTGCGGAGTCCCCGAGCAGTCATCATTTAGTGACGTAACACCGGGATCTGTGCGGAGTCCCCGAGCAGTCATCATTTAGTGACGTAACACCGGGATCTGTGCGGAGTCCCCGGGCAGTCATCATTTAGTGACGTAACACCGGGATCTGTGCAGAGTCCCCGAGCAGTCATCATTTAGTGACGTAACACCGGGATCTGTGCGGAGTCCCCGAGCAGTCATCATTTAGTGACGTAACACCAGGATCTGTGCGGAGTCCCCGAGCAGTCATCATTTAGTGACGTAACACCGGGATCTGTGCGGAGACCCCAGGCAGTCATCATTTAGTGACGTACCACCCGGATCTGTGCGGAGTCCCCGAGCAGTCATCATTTAGTGACGTAACACCGGGATCTCTGCGGAGTCCCCGAGCAGTCATCATTTAGTGACGTAACACCGGGATCTCTGCGGAGTCCCCGAGCAGTCATCATTTAGTGACGTAACACCGGGATCTGTGCGGAGTCCCCGAGCAGTCATCATTTAGTGACGTAACACCGGGATCTGTGCGGAGTCCCCGAGCAGTCATCATTTAGTGACGTAACACCAGGATCTGTGCGGAGTCCCCGAGCAGTCATCATTTAGTGACGTAACACCGGGATCTGTGCGGAGACCCCAGGCAGTCATCATTTAGTGACGTAACACCGGGATCTGTGCGGAGTCCCCGAGCAGTCATCATTTAGTGACGTAACACCGGGATCTGTGCGGAGTCCCCGGGCAGTCATCATTTAGTGACGTAACACCGGGATCTGTGCGGAGTCCCCGAGCAGTCATCATTTAGTGACGTAACACCGGGATCTCTGCGGAGTCCCCGAGCAGTCATCATTTAGTGACGTAACACCGGGATCTCTGCGGAGTCCCCGAGCAGTCATCATTTAGTGACGTAACACCGGGATCTGTGCGGAGTCCCCGAGCAGTCATCATTTAGTGACGTAACACCGGGATCCGTGCGGAGTCCCCGAGCAGTCATCATTTAGTGACGTAACACCAGGATCTGTGCGGAGTCCCCGAGCAGTCATCATTTAGTGACGTAACACCGGGATCTGTGCGGAGACCCCAGGCAGTCATCATTTAGTGACGTAACACCGGGATCTGTGCGGAGTCCCCGAGCAGTCATCATTTAGTGACGTAACACCTGGATCTGTGCGGAGACCCCAGGCAGTCATCATTTAGTGACGTAACACCGGGATCTGTGCGGAGTCCCCGAGCAGTCATCATTTAGTGACGTAACACCGGGATCTGTGCGGAGACCCCAGGCAGTCATCATTTAGTGACGTACCACCCGGATCTGTGCGGAGTCCCCGAGCAGTCATCATTTAGTGACGTAACACCGGGATCTCTGCGGAGTCCCCGAGCAGTCATCATTTAGTGACGTAACACCGGGATCTCTGCGGAGTCCCCGAGCAGTCATCATTTAGTGACGTAACACCGGGATCTGTGCGGAGTCCCCGAGCAGTCATCATTTAGTGACGTAACACCGGGATCTGTGCGGAGTCCCCGAGCAGTCATCATTTAGTGACGTAACACCAGGATCTGTGCGGAGTCCCCGAGCAGTCATCATTTAGTGACGTAACACCGGGATCTGTGCGGAGACCCCAGGCAGTCATCATTTAGTGACGTAACACCGGGATCTGTGCGGAGTCCCCGAGCAGTCATCATTTAGTGACGTAACACCGGGATCTGTGAGGAGTCCCCGGTCAGTCATCATTTAGTGACGTAACACCGGGATCTGTGCGGAGTCCCCGAGCAGTCATCATTTAGTGACGTAACACCGGGATCTGTGCGGAGTCCCCGAGCAGTCATCATTTAGTGACGTAACACCGGGATCTGTGCGGAGACCCCAGGCAGTCATCATTTAGTGACGTAACACCGGGATCTGTGCGGAGTCCCCGAGCAGTCATCATTTAGTGACGTAACACCGGGATCTGTGCGGAGTCCCCGAGCAGTCATCATTTAGTGACGTAACACCGGGATCTGTGCGGAGTCCCCGGGCAGTCATCATTTAGTGACGTAACACCGGGATCTGTGCGGAGTCCCCGAGCAGTCATCATTTAGTGACGTAACACCGGGATCTGTGCGGAGTCCCCGAGCAGTCATCATTTAGTGACGTAACACCGGGATCTGTGCGGAGTCCCCGGGCAGTCATCATTTAGTGACGTAACACCGGGATCTGTGCAGAGTCCCCGAGCAGTCATCATTTAGTGACGTAACACCGGGATCTGTGCGGAGTCCCCGAGCAGTCATCATTTAGTGACGTAACACCAGGATCTGTGCGGAGTCCCCGAGCAGTCATCATTTAGTGACGTAACACCGGGATCTGTGCGGAGACCCCAGGCAGTCATCATTTAGTGACGTACCACCCGGATCTGTGCGGAGTCCCCGAGCAGTCATCATTTAGTGACGTAACACCGGGATCTCTGCGGAGTCCCCGAGCAGTCATCATTTAGTGACGTAACACCGGGATCTCTGCGGAGTCCCCGAGCAGTCATCATTTAGTGACGTAACACCGGGATCTGTGCGGAGTCCCCGAGCAGTCATCATTTAGTGACGTAACACCGGGATCTGTGCGGAGTCCCCGAGCAGTCATCATTTAGTGACGTAACACCAGGATCTGTGCGGAGTCCCCGAGCAGTCATCATTTAGTGACGTAACACCGGGATCTGTGCGGAGACCCCAGGCAGTCATCATTTAGTGACGTAACACCGGGATCTGTGCGGAGTCCCCGAGCAGTCATCATTTAGTGACGTAACACCGGGATCTGTGCGGAGTCCCCGGGCAGTCATCATTTAGTGACGTAACACCGGGATCTGTGCGGAGTCCCCGAGCAGTCATCATTTAGTGACGTAACACCGGGATCTCTGCGGAGTCCCCGAGCAGTCATCATTTAGTGACGTAACACCGGGATCTCTGCGGAGTCCCCGAGCAGTCATCATTTAGTGACGTAACACCGGGATCTGTGCGGAGTCCCCGAGCAGTCATCATTTAGTGACGTAACACCGGGATCCGTGCGGAGTCCCCGAGCAGTCATCATTTAGTGACGTAACACCAGGATCTGTGCGGAGTCCCCGAGCAGTCATCATTTAGTGACGTAACACCGGGATCTGTGCGGAGACCCCAGGCAGTCATCATTTAGTGACGTAACACCGGGATCTGTGCGGAGTCCCCGAGCAGTCATCATTTAGTGACGTAACACCGGGATCTGTGCGGAGACCCCAGGCAGTCATCATTTAGTGACGTAACACCGGGATCTGTGCGGAGTCCCCGAGCAGTCATCATTTAGTGACGTAACACCGGGATCTGTGCGGAGACCCCAGGCAGTCATCATTTAGTGACGTACCACCCGGATCTGTGCGGAGTCCCCGAGCAGTCATCATTTAGTGACGTAACACCGGGATCTCTGCGGAGTCCCCGAGCAGTCATCATTTAGTGACGTAACACCGGGATCTCTGCGGAGTCCCCGAGCAGTCATCATTTAGTGACGTAACACCGGGATCTGTGCGGAGTCCCCGAGCAGTCATCATTTAGTGACGTAACACCGGGATCTGTGCGGAGTCCCCGAGCAGTCATCATTTAGTGACGTAACACCAGGATCTGTGCGGAGTCCCCGAGCAGTCATCATTTAGTGACGTTACACCGGGATCTGTGCGGAGTCCCCGAGCAGTCATCATTTAGTGACGTAACACCCGGATCTGTGCGGAGTCCCCGAGCAGTCATCATTTAGTGACGTAACACCGGGATCTGTGCGGAGTCCCCGAGCAGTCATCATTTAGTGACCTACCACCGGGATCTGTGCGGAGTCCCCGAGCAGTCATCATTTAGTGACGTAACACCGGGATCTGTGCGGAGTCCCCGAGCAGTCATCATTTAGTGACGTAACACCGGGATCTGTGCGGAGTCCCCGAGCAGTCATCATTTAGTGACGTAACACCGGGATCTGTGCGGAGTCCCCGAGCAGTCATCATTTAGTGACGTAACACCGGGATCTCTGCGGAGTCCCCGAGCAGTCATCATTTAGTGACGTAACACCGGGATCTGTGCGGAGTCCCCGAGCAGTCATCATTTAGTGACGTAACACCGGGATCTGTGCGGAGTCCCCGAGCAGTCATCATTTAGTGACGTAACACCGGGATCTGTGCGGAGTCCCCGAGCAGTCATCATTTAGTGACGTAACACCGGGATCTGTGCGGAGTCCCCGAGCAGTCATCATTTAGTGACGTAACACCGGGATCTCTGCGGAGTCCCCGAGCAGTCATCATTTAGTGACGTAACACCGGGATCTGTGCGGAGTCCCCGAGCAGTCATCATTTAGTGACGTAACACCGGGATCTGTGCGGAGTCCCCGAGCAGTCATCATTTAGTGACGTAACACCGGGATCTGTGCGGAGTCCCCGAGCAGTCATCATTTAGTGACGTAACACCGGGATCTGTGCGGAGTCCCCGGGCAGTCATCATTTAGTGACGTAACACCGGGATCTGTGCGGAGTCCCCGAGCAGTCATCATTTAGTGACGTAACACCGGGATCTGTGCGGAGTCCCCGAGCAGTCATCATTTAGTGACGTAACACCGGGATCTGTGCAGAGTCCCCGAGCAGTCATCATTTAGTGACCTACCACCGGGATCTGTGCGGAGTCCCCGAGCAGTCATCATTTAGTGACGTAACACCGGGATCTGTGCGGAGTCCCCGAGCAGTCATCATTTAGTGACGTAACACCGGGATCTGTGCGGAGTCCCCGGGCAGTCATCATTTAGTGACGTAACACCGGGATCTGTGCAGAGTCCCCGAGCAGTCATCATTTAGTGACGTAACACCGGGATCTGTGCGGAGTCCCCGAGCAGTCATCATTTAGTGACGTAACACCGGGATCTGTGCGGAGTCCCCGAGCAGTCATCATTTAGTGACATAACACCGGGATCTGTGCGGAGACCCCAGGCAGTCATCATTTAGTGACGTACCACCCGGATCTGTGCGGAGTCCCCGAGCAGTCATCATTTAGTGACGTAACACCGGGATCTCTGCGGAGTCCCCGAGCAGTCATCATTTAGTGACGTAACACCGGGATCTCTGCGGAGTCCCCGAGCAGTCATCATTTAGTGACGTAACACCGGGATCTGTGCGGAGTCCCCGAGCAGTCATCATTTAGTGACGTAACACCGGGATCCGTGCGGAGTCCCCGAGCAGTCATCATTTAGTGACGTAACACCAGGATCTGTGCGGAGTCCCCGAGCAGTCATCATTTAGTGACGTAACACCGGGATCTGTGCGGAGACCCCAGGCAGTCATCATTTAGTGACGTAACACCGGGATCTGTGCGGAGTCCCCGAGCAGTCATCATTTAGTGACGTAACACCGGGATCTGTGCGGAGTCCCCGGGCAGTCATCATTTAGTGACGTAAAACCGGGATCTGTGCGGAGTCCCCGAGCAGTCATCATTTAGTGACGTAACACCGGGATCTGTGCGGAGTCCCCGGGCAGTCATCATTTAGTGACGTAACACCGGGATCTGTGCAGAGTCCCCGAGCAGTCATCATTTAGTGACGTAACACCGGGATCTGTGCGGAGTCCCCGAGCAGTCATCATTTAGTGACGTAACACCGGGATCTGTGCGGAGTCCCCGAGCAGTCATCATTTAGTGACGTAACACCGGGATCTGTGCGGAGACCCCAGGCAGTCATCATTTAGTGACGTACCACCCGGATCTGTGCGGAGTCCCCGAGCAGTCATCATTTAGTGACGTAACACCGGGATCTCTGCGGAGTCCCCGAGCAGTCATCATTTAGTGACGTAACACCGGGATCTCTGCGGAGTCCCCGAGCAGTCATCATTTAGTGACGTAACACCGGGATCTGTGCGGAGTCCCCGAGCAGTCATCATTTAGTGACGTAACACCGGGATCTGTGCGGAGTCCCCGAGCAGTCATCATTTCGTGACGTAACACCAGAATCTGTGCGGAGTCCCCGAGCAGTCATCATTTAGTGACGTAACACCGGGATCTGTGCGGAGTCCCCGAGCAGTCATCATTTAGTGACGTAACACCGGGATCTGTGCGGAGTCCCCGAGCAGTCATCATTTAGTGACGTAACACCGGGATCTGTGCGGAGTCCCCGAGCAGTCATCATTTAGTGACGTAACACCGGGATCTGTGCGGAGACCCCAGGCAGTCATCATTTAGTGACGTAACACCGGGATCTGTGCGGAGTCCCCGAGCAGTCATCATTTAGTGACGTAACACCGGGATCTGTGCGGAGTCCCCGAGCAGTCATCATTTAGTGACGTAACACCGGGATCTGTGCGGAGACCCCAGGCAGTCATCATTTAGTGACGTAACACCGGGATCTGTGCGGAGACCCCAGGCAGTCATCATTTAGTGACGTAACACCGGGATCTGTGCGGAGTCCCCGAGCAGTCATCATTTAGTGACGTAACACCGGGATCTGTGCGGAGACCCCAGGCAGTCATCATTTAGTGACGTACCACCCGGATCTGTGCGAAGTCCCCGAGCAGTCATCATTTAGTGACGTAACACCGGGATCTCTGCGGAGTCCCCGAGCAGTCATCATTTAGTGACGTAACACCGGGATCTCTGCGGAGTCCCCGAGCAGTCATCATTTAGTGACGTAACACCGGGATCTGTGCGGAGTCCCCGAGCAGTCATCATTTAGTGACGTAACACCGGGATCTGTGCTGAGTCCCCGAGCAGTCATCATTTAGTGACGTAACACCAGGATCTGTGCGGAGTCCCCGAGCAGTCATCATTTAGTGACGTAACACCGGGATCTGTGCGGAGACCCCAGGCAGTCATCATTTAGTGACGTAACACCGGGATCTGTGCGGAGTCCCCGAGCAGTCATCATTTAGTGACGTAACACCGGGATCTGTGCGGAGTCCCCGGGCAGTCATCATTTAGTGACGTAACACCGGGATCTGTGCGGAGTCCCCGAGCAGTCATCATTTAGTGACGTAACACCGGGATCTGTGCGGAGTCCCCGAGCAGTCATCATTTAGTGACGTAACACCGGGATCTGTGCGGAGTCCCCTGGCAGTCATCATTTAGTGATGTAACACCCGGATCTGTGCGGAGTCCCCGAGCAGTCATCATTTAGTGACCTACCACCGGGATCTGTGCGGAGTCCCCGAGCAGTCATCATTTAGTGACGTAACACCCGGATCTGTGCGGAGTCCCCGAGCAGTCATCATTTAGTGACGTAACACCGGGATCTGTGCGGAGTCCCCGAGCAGTCATCATTTAGTGACCTACCACCGGGATCTGTGCGGAGTCCCCGAGCAGTCATCATTTAGTGACGTAACACCGGGATCTGTGCGGAGTCCCCGAGCAGTCATCATTTAGTGACGTAACACCGGGATCTGTGCGGAGTCCCCGAGCAGTCATCATTTAGTGACGTAACACCGGGATCTGTGCGGAGTCCCCGAGCAGTCATCATTTAGTGACGTAACACCGGGATCTCTGCGGAGTCCCCGAGCAGTCATCATTTAGTGACGTAACACCGGGATCTGTGCGGAGTCCCCGAGCAGTCATCATTTAGTGACGTAACACCGGGATCTGTGCGGAGTCCCCGAGCAGTCATCATTTAGTGACCTACCACCGGGATCTGTGCGGAGTCCCCGAGCAGTCATCATTTAGTGACGTAACACCGGGATCTGTGCGGAGTCCCCGAGCAGTCATCATTTAGTGACGTAACACCGGGATCTGTGCGGAGTCCCCGGGCAGTCATCATTTAGTGACGTAACACCGGGATCTGTGCAGAGTCCCCGAGCAGTCATCATTTAGTGACGTAACACCGGGATCTGTGCGGAGTCCCCGAGCAGTCATCATTTAGTGACGTAACACCGGGATCTGTGCGGAGTCCCCGAGCAGTCATCATTTAGTGACATAACACCGGGATCTGTGCGGAGACCCCAGGCAGTCATCATTTAGTGACGTACCACCCGGATCTGTGCGGAGTCCCCGAGCAGTCATCATTTAGTGACGTAACACCGGGATCTCTGCGGAGTCCCCGAGCAGTCATCATTTAGTGACGTAACACCGGGATCTCTGCGGAGTCCCCGAGCAGTCATCATTTAGTGACGTAACACCGGGATCTGTGCGGAGTCCCCGAGCAGTCATCATTTAGTGACGTAACACCGGGATCCGTGCGGAGTCCCCGAGCAGTCATCATTTAGTGACGTAACACCAGGATCTGTGCGGAGTCCCCGAGCAGTCATCATTTAGTGACGTAACACCGGGATCTGTGCGGAGACCCCAGGCAGTCATCATTTAGTGACGTAACACCGGGATCTGTGCGGAGTCCCCGAGCAGTCATCATTTAGTGACGTAACACCGGGATCTGTGCGGAGTCCCCGGGCAGTCATCATTTAGTGACGTAACACCGGGATCTGTGCGGAGTCCCCGAGCAGTCATCATTTAGTGACGTAACACCGGGATCTGTGCGGAGTCCCCGGGCAGTCATCATTTAGTGACGTAACACCGGGATCTGTGCAGAGTCCCCGAGCAGTCATCATTTAGTGACGTAACACCGGGATCTGTGCGGAGTCCCCGAGCAGTCATCATTTAGTGACGTAACACCGGGATCTGTGCGGAGTCCCCGAGCAGTCATCATTTAGTGACGTAACACCGGGATCTGTGCGGAGACCCCAGGCAGTCATCATTTAGTGACGTACCACCCGGATCTGTGCGGAGTCCCCGAGCAGTCATCATTTAGTGACGTAACACCGGGATCTCTGCGGAGTCCCCGAGCAGTCATCATTTAGTGACGTAACACCGGGATCTCTGCGGAGTCCCCGAGCAGTCATCATTTAGTGACGTAACACCGGGATCTGTGCGGAGTCCCCGAGCAGTCATCATTTAGTGACGTAACACCGGGATCTGTGCGGAGTCCCCGAGCAGTCATCATTTCGTGACGTAACACCAGGATCTGTGCGGAGTCCCCGAGCAGTCATCATTTAGTGACGTAACACCGGGATCTGTGCGGAGCCCCCGAGCAGTCATCATTTAGTGACGTAACACCGGGATCTGTGCGGAGTCCCCGAGCAGTCATCATTTAGTGACGTAACACCGGGATCTGTGCGGAGTCCCCGAGCAGTCATCATTTAGTGACGTAACACCGGGATCTGTGCGGAGTCCCCGAGCAGTCATCATTTAGTGACGTAACACCGGGATCTGTGCGGAGTCCCCGAGCAGTCATCATTTAGTGACGTAACACCGGGATCTGTGCGGAGTCCCCGAGCAGTCATCATTTAGTGACGTAACACCGGGATCTGTGCGGAGACCCCAGGCAGTCATCATTTAGTGACGTACCACCGGGATCTGTGCGGAGTCCCCGAGCAGTCATCATTTAGTGACGTACCACCGGGATCTGTGCGGAGTCCCCGAGCAGTCATCATTTAGTGACGTAACACCGGGATCTGTGCGGAGTCCCCGAGCAGTCATCATTTAGTGACGTAACACCGGGATCTGTGCGGAGTCCCCGAGCAGTCATCATTTAGTGACGTAACACCGGGATCTGTGCGGAGTCCCCGAGCAGTCATCATTTAGTGACGTAACACCGGGATCTGTGCGGAGACCCCAGGCAGTCATCATTTAGTGACGTAACACCGGGATCTGTGCGGAGTCCCCGAGCAGTCATCATTTAGTGACGTAACACCGGGATCTGTGCGGAGTCCCCGAGCAGTCATCATTTAGTGACGTAACACCGGGATCTGTGCGGAGTCCCCGAGCAGTCATCATTTAGTGACGTAACACCGGGATCTGTGCGGAGACCCCAGGCAGTCATCATTTAGTGACGTACCACCGGGATCTGTGCGGAGTCCCCGAGCAGTCATCATTTAGTGACGTACCACCGGGATCTGTGCGGAGTCCCCGAGCAGTCATCATTTAGTGACGTAACACCGGGATCTGTGCGGAGTCCCCGAGCAGTCATCATTTAGTGACGTAACACCGGGATCTCTGCGGAGTCCCCGAGCAGTCATCATTTAGTGACGTAACACCGGGATCTGTGCGGAGTCCCCGAGCAGTCATCATTTAGTGACGTAACACCAGGATCTGTGCGGAGTCCCCGAGCAGTCATCATTTAGTGACCTACCACCGGGATCTGTGCGGAGTCCCCGAGCAGTCATCATTTAGTGACGTACCACCGGGATCTGTGCGGAGTCCCCGAGCAGTCATCATTTAGTGGCGTAACACCGGGATCTGTGCGGAGTCCCCGAGCAGACATCATTTAGTGACGTAACACCGGGATCTGTGCGGAGTCCCCGAGCAGTCATCATTTAGTGACGTAACACCGGGATCTGTGCGGAGTCCCCGAGCAGTCATCATTTAGTGACGTAACACCGGGATCTCTGCGGAGTCCCCGAGCAGTCATCATTTAGTGACGTAACACCGGGATCTGTGCGGAGTCCCCGAGCAGTCATCATTTAGTGACGTAACACCGGGATCTGTGCGGAGTCCCCGAGCAGTCATCATTTAGTGACGTAACACCGGGATCTGTGCGGAGTCCCCGAGCAGTCATCATTTAGTGACGTAACACCGGGATCTGTGCGGAGTCCCCGAGCAGTCATCATTTAGTGACGTAACACCGGGATCTGTGCGGAGTCCCCGAGCAGTCATCATTTAGTGACGTAACACCGGGATCTGTGCGGAGTCCCCGAGCAGTCATCATTTAGTGACGTAACACCGGGATCTGTGCGGAGTCCCCGAGCAGTCATCATTTAGTGACGTAACACCGGGATCTGTGCGGAGTCCCCGAGCAGTCATCATTTAGTGACGTAACACCGGGATCTGTGCGGAGTCCCCGTGCAGTCATCATTTAGTGACGTAACACCCGGATCTGTGCGGAGTCCCTGGGCAGTCATCATTTAGTGACGTAACACCGGGATCTGTGCGGAGTCCCCGAGCAGTCATCATTTATATAAATGACAGATGACTATGTGGGGGTTCTGATCAGTAAGTTTGCGATGACACAAAGATTGGCCGGGTGGTTAACAGTGAGGCTGAGTGTCCCGGGTTACAGGGAGATACAGACGGGATGCTCAAATGGGCAGATGGAATTTAACCCTGAAAAGTGTGAGGTGTCACACTTTGGAAGGAGTAATGTGACAAGGAAATATTCAATGAACGGCCTGACACTGGGAGGTTCCGAGGAACAAAGGGACCTTGCCGTGTTTGTCCAGAGATCTCTGAAGGCAGAAGGGCAGGTTCATAGGGGGTGAAAAAGGCAGATGGGGCTCTTGCCTTTATCAATCGGGGCATCGATTACAAAAGCAGGGGGGTCATGTTGGAGTTGTACAGAACTTTGGTGAGGCCACAGCTGGAGCACTGTGTGCAGTTCTGGTCACCACATTATAGGAAGGATGTGATTGCACTGGAGGGGGTGCAGAGGAGATTCACCAGGATGTTGCCTGGGATGGAACATTTCAGTTATGAAGAGAGGTTGGATAGGCTTGGCTTGTTTTCCCTGGAGCAGAGAAGACCGAGGGACGACCTGATCGAGGTGGACAGGATTCCGAGGGGCATGGACAGGATGATGGGGAGCAGCTGCTCCCCTTAGTTGAAGGGTCAGTTACGAGGGGGACACAAGTTCAAGGTGAGGGGCGGGAGGTTCAGGGGGGATTTCAGGAAAAACGTTTTTCCCCAGACGGTGGTGAGGGTCTGGAACGCGCTGCCTGGGAGGGTGGTGAGGGTCTGGGACGCGCTGCCTGGGAGGGGGGTGAGGGTCTGGAACGCACTGCCTGGGAGGGTGGTGAGGATCTGGAACGTGCTGCTTGGGAGGGTGGTGAGGGTCTGGAACGCACTGCCTGGGAGGGTGGTGAGGGTCTGGAACGCACTGCCTGGGAGGGTGGTGACGGTCTGGAACCCGCTGCCTGGGAGGGTGGTGAGGGTCTGGAACGCGCTGCCTGGGAGGGTGGCGAGGGTCTGGAACGCGCTGTCTGGGAGGGTGGTGAGGGACTGGGACGCACTGCCTGGGAGGGTGGTGAGGGTCTGGAATGCACTGTCTGGGAGGGTGGTGAGGGTATGGAACGCGCTGCCTGGGAGGGGGGTGAGGGTCTGGAACGCGCTGCCTGGGAGGGTGGTGAGGGTCTGGAACGCGCTGCCTGGGAGGGGGGTGAGGGTCTGGAACGCACTGTCTGGGAGGGTGGTGAGGGTCTGGAACGTGCTGCCTGGGAGGGTGGTGAGGGTCTGGAACGCGCTGCCTGGGAGGGTGGTGAGGGTCTGGAACGCGCTGCCTGGGAGGGTGGGAGAGGCGGTTGCCTCACATCCTTTAAAAAGTACCTGGGTGAGCACTTGGCTGTCATAACATTCGAGGCTGTGGCCAAGAGCTGGAAATGGGATTAGGTGGGCAGGTCAGGGGCCTTTCATGCGACGGCGCAGACTCGATGGGCCGAAGGGCCTCTTCTTCACTGTATTATTCCGTGATTCAAAGAAATCACAGAAAAGTTAGGCAAAAGGAGGCCATTCAGCCAACCTTGTTCATGCCAGCCCGAGGACCCCCAGCTCCCTGTCTAATGCCATTCTGTGATGTCAGACTCGGGGGGGACACTCTCAGTATCGAACACAAAGAATGGTGCAGCCAAAGCGGTTTCGTACCCTTCCCCGTGTCAGGCATGATCGGTAGAAGCTGCTGCAAGTCAGCCCCAGGAAAACAATTTTCAAAATGCAATCAGCTTGACCATGCTCAGAATCAATCTTTTTCAAAAGAAAGGGAGAACTTCATCAGGCGACAAGGATTCTATAGTTTTCATTTTTATAATTTAGAAATTCCCACATCAGCCATTTTCGAAAACCATCAATTGTAATTCAAATTCCCTGTTGAAAGGAGCTGGTTTAATTTTCCCGGAAAGTCCCAAAGGGAATCAATCCAACAGTGGAATACGTGAACACTTCAATCTATACGTCCTTAGCTCCAACCCCATCAAACCCACATGTCCTCAGTATACTTACCCCCTATTCTACTCCCTGTACACACGACTGCGTGGCAAAACCCAGCTCCAACTCCATCTACAAGTTTGCTGACGATACGACCATAGTGGGCCGGATCTCGAATAACGATGAGTCCGAATACAGGAGGGAGATAGAGAACCTAGTGGAGTGGTGTAGCGACAACAATCTCTCCCTCAATGCCAGCAAAACTAAAGAGCTGGTCATTGACTTCAGGAAGCAAAGTACTGTACACACCCCGTCAGCATCAACGGGGCCGAGGTGGAGATGGTTAGCAGTTTCAAATTCCTAGGGGTGCACATCTCCAAAAATCTGTCCTGGGCCACCCACGTCGACGCTACCACCAAGAAAGCACAACAGCGCCTATACTTCCTCAGGAAACTAAGGAAATTCGGCATGTCCACATTAACTCTTATCAACTTTTACAGATGCACCATAGAAAGCATCCTATCTGGCTGCATCACAGCCTGGTATGGCAACTGCTCGGCCCAGGACCGCAAGAAACTTCAGAGAGCCGTGAACACCGCCCAGTCCATCACACGAACCTGCCTCCCATCCATTGACTCCATCTACACCTCCCGCTGCCTGGGGAAAGCGGGCAGTATAATCAAAGATCCCTCCCACCCGGCTTACTCACTCTTCCAACTTCTTCCATCGGGCAGGAGATACAGAAGTCTGAGAACACGCACAAACAGACTCAAAAACAACTTCTTCCCCACTGTCACCAGACTCCTAAATGACCCTCTTATGGACTGAACTGATCTTTCTATGCATCTTCTCTACTGAATAGCACCAGACTCCGTCTGCTTCACCCGGTGCCTGTGACTCTGTATTTACATTGTGTATCTATGTCTGCCCTATGTTTTTTCATGTATAGAACGATCTGTCAGGACTGTACACAGAACAATGCTTCGGTACATGTGACAATAAAACAAATCCAAACTCAAAATCCATGTGGCAGGTCCGTTTTGAAGCCAGTTTGTGACTTGTTACCTGCAGTTGTTGTGCTGACATTATTCTGTGGCGAAATAAACATGAACGCTGTCTTTGCTGTAACCTAGAAGACAAAACACAAATACAGGTGGTAACCATCACTGAACCAGATATATAACATCAGCCATTCTACCCTCATCCAGCCTCCCATCACTGAACCAGATATATAACATCAGCCATTCTACCCTCATCCAGCCTCCCATCACTGAACCAGATATATAACATCAGCCATTCTACCCTCATCCAGCCTCCCATCACTGAACCAGATATATAACATCAGCCATTCTACCCTCATCCAGCCTCCCATCACTGAACCAGATATATAACATCAGCCATTCTACCCTCATCCAGCCTCCCATCACTGAACCAGATATATAACATCAGCCATTCTACCCTCATCCAGCCTCCCATCGCTTCATGAAAAAATGCAATAACGTTGGTCAATCATTTTTTTCCCCAATCATGCAAGTCGCTGGTTCGGCCGCATTTATTGCCCAGCTCTAGTTGCCCTTCAGAAGGTGGGGGTGAGCTGCCTTCCTGAACCGCTGCAGTCCCTGTGGTGTAGGTACACCCACTGTGCTGTTCAGGAGGGAGTTCCAGGCTGTTGCCCCAGCGACAGTGAAGGAACGGCCGATATATTTCCCAGTCAGGGTGGTGAGTGACTGGGAGGGGAACCTCCAGGTGGTGGGGTTCCCAGGTATCTGCTGCTCTTGTCCTTCTAGATGGTAGTGGTCGTGGGTTTGGAAGGTGCTGCCTGAGAAACCTTGGTGAGTTACTGCAGTACATCTTGTAGATGGGACACATGGCTACCGCTGTGCGTCGGTGGTGGAGGGAGTGAATGTTTGTGGACGGGGGAACAATCAAGCGGGACTGCTTTGTCCTGGATGGTGTTGAGCTTCTTGAGTGTTGTTGGAGCTGCGCTCATCCAGGCAAGTGGAGAGTATTCCATCACACTCCTGATTTGTGCCTTCGGGCTAAATAGCTGGTTTTGAAAGCAGACCAAGGCAGGCCAGCAGCACGGTTCGATTCCCGTAACAGCCTCCCCGAACAGGCGCCGGAATGTGGCGACTAGGGGCTTTTCACAGTAACTTCATTTGAAGCCTACTTGTGACAATAAGCGATTTTCATTTCATTTCATTCAGATGATGGACAGGTTTTGGAGGGTCAGGAGGTGAGTTGCTTGTCGTAGGATTCTTCGCCTTTGACCTGCTCTGGTAGCCACAGATTCTAAATAGCTGGTCTAGTTCAGTATCTGGTCAATGACAACTCCCTCGGCATGTTAATGGTGAGGGATTCCGCAATTACTAACTTGTGAAGGGATGAGGATCTAAAAAGTGATTTTAGGGAGTTAGGTTGGAAGCTAAAGAGCAGGACAAGCAGAGTAGTGATCTCAGGATTGCTCCCGGTGCCACGCGAGGCAAGGAACAGAGAGCGAGTGCAGCGGAACACGTGGCTACAGGACTGGGGCAGGAGGGAAGGCTTCAGATATGTGGATCATTGGGATATCTTCTGGGGAAGGTGGGACCTGTACATGAAGGACGGATTGCACCTAAACTGGAGGGGCACCAATATCCTGGGTGGGAGGTTTGCTAGAGCTCTTCGGGAGGGTTTAAACTAGTTTGGCAGGGGGATGGGAACCAGAGCTATGGATCAGAGGATAGGGTAGCTGTTGAACAGGCAGAAATAGTCTGCAGCGAGTCTGTGAGGAAGGATAGACAGTTGATGGGGCAAAGTTGCACTCAGTGGAATGGGTTAAAGTGCGTCTGTTTCAATGCAAGGTGTGTCAGGAATAAGGGAGATGAACTTAGAGCCTGGATCAGTACTTGGAACTACGATGTTGTGGCCGTTACGGGGACATGGATTTCACAGGGGCAGGAATGGTTGTTGGATGTTCCGGGGTTTAGATGTTTTCAGAAGAATAGGGAGGGAGGTAAAAGAGGAGTGGGGGTGGCACTGTTAATTAGGGAGTGCACCACAGCTGCAGAAAAGGAGGTAGTTGAGGAGTGTTTGTCTACTGAGTCAGTATGGGTGGAAGTCAGAAACAAGAAAGGAGCAGTCACTTTATTGGGAGTTTTCTATAGACCCCCCAATAGCAGCAGAGAGATGGAGGAACAGATTGGGTGGCAGATCTTGGAAAAGTGCAGCAGTAACAGAGTTGTTGTCATGGGTGACTTCAACTTCCCTAATATTGACTGGAACCTCCTTCGTGCAAATGGTTTGGATGGAGCAGAATTTGTCAGGTCCATGAATGATTCCTGACTCAATATGTAGACAGGCCGACTTGGGGGGGGGGGGGGGGGGGGGCATATTGTTCTTGGTGCTCGGCAACGAACCAGGCCAGGTGTCAGATGTCTCGGTGGGAGAGCATTTCGGTGACAGTGACCACAAGTCCTTGACCTTTACCATAGTCATGGAGAGGGATAGGGACAGACAGTATGGGAAGGCATTTAATTAGGGGAGGGGAAATTATACTGCTATTAGACAGGAGCTGAGCATAAAGTGGGAACAATTCTTGGGGAAATGCACAACAGTAACGTGGGGGTTGTTTAAGGAGCACTTGCTGCGAGTGCTGGATAGTTTTGTCCCACTGAGACGAGGAAGGAATGGGAAGGTGAAGGAGCCTTGGATGTCAAGAGAAGTGGAGCTTCTAGTCAAGAGGAAGAAGGAAGCTTACGTAAGGTTGAGGAAGCAAAGATCAGGGATAGTGGAGGGAACTTGTGCCTAGAGTCTGAGGAGATGGGGAAGGCTCTAAATTATTTGATTTGATTTGTCACATAGAACATAGAAAATACAGCACAGAACAGGCCCTTCAGCCCACGATGTTGTGCCGAACCTTTGTCCTAGATTAATCATAGAGTATCATTGAATTTACAGTGCAGAAGGAGGCCATTCGGCCCTTTGAGTCTGCACCGGCTCTTGGAAAGAGCACCCTACCCAAACTCAACACCTCCACCCAACACCAAGGGCAATTTTGGACACTAAGGGCAATTTATCATTGGCCAATTCACCTAACCTGCACATCTTTGGACTGTGGGAGGAAACCGGAGCACCCGGAGGAAACCCACGGTAACACAGTGGTTAGCACTGTTGCTTCACAGCTCCAGGGTCCCGGGTTCGATTCCCCGCTGGGACACTGTCTGTGCGGAGTCTGCACGTCCTCCCAGTGTCTGCGTGGGTTTCCTCCGGGTGCTCCGGTTTCCTCCCACGAGTCCCGAGAGACGGGCTGTTAGGTGAATTTTTTAAAAAAATAGTAACTTGCAAAAGGCAATTGGATAAACATTTACCCAGCGATTGAGTGAATTATTTTTGAAATACTGGTACATTTGTATCAACAGTTACCAGTCAAGTTGCAGAAAGCGACTAGTCCCCACTCTGCTCTCCCTCCACTCTCGGTTTATTCTCTCTCTGCATTCTCTCTCTCCCTCCACTCTCGGTTTATTCTCTCTCTGCATTCTCTCTCAACCTCCCTCTCCATTCTCCCTCTCCCTCCCTCTTTCCCTCTCCATTCTCGCTCTCCCTCCCTCTTTCCCTCTCCATTCTCTCGCTCTGCATTCTCTCCCTCTCTCTGTCTGCATTCTCTCCTTCGCTCTGGCTGCATTCTCTCCCTCGCTCTCTGTCTGCATTCTCTCCCTCGCTCTCTGTCTGCATTCTCTCCCTCGCTCTCTGTCTGCATTCTCTCCCTCGCTCTGACTGCATTCTCTCCCTCGCTCTGACTGCATTCTCTCCCTCGCTCTCTGTCTGCATTCTCTCCCTCGCTCTCTGTCTGCATTCTCTCCCTCGCTCTCTGTCTGCATTCTCTCCCTCGCTCTATGTCTGCATTCTCTCCCTCGCTCTATGTCTGCATTCTCTCCCTCGCTCTCTTTGCATTCTCTCCCTCCCTCTCTGTCTGCATTCTCTCCCTCGCTCTGTCTGCATTCTCTCCCTCGCTCTGCCTGCATTCTCTCCCTCGCTCTCTGTCTGCATTCTCTCCCTCGCTCTGTCTGCATTCTCTCCCTCGCTCTGTCTGCATTCTCTCCCTCGCTCTGTCTGCATTCTCTCCCTCGCTCTGTCATCTGCATTCTCTCCCTCGCTCTGTCTGCATTCTCTCCCTCGCTCTGTCTGCATTCTCTCCCTCGCTCAGTCTGCATTCTCTCCCTCGCTCTGTCTGCATTCTCTCCCTCGCTCTGTCTGCATTCTCTCCCTCGCTCTGTCTGCATTCTCTCCCTCGCTCTGTCTGCCTTCTCTCCCTCGCTCTGTCTGCCTTCTCTCCCTCGCTCTGTCTGCCTTCTCTCCCTCGCTCTGTCTGCCTTCTCTCCCTCGCTCTGTCTGCCTTCTCTCCCTCGCTCTGTCTGCCTTCTCTCCCTCGCTCTGTCTGCATTCTCTCCCTCGCTCTGTCTGCATTCTCTCCCTCGCTCTGCCTGCATTCTCTCCCTCGCTCTGCCTGCATTCTCTCCCTCGCTCTGCCTGCATTCTCTCCCTCGCTCTCTGTCTGCATTCTCTCCCTCGCTGTCTGCATTCTCTCCCTCCCTCTCTGTCTGCATTCTCTCCCTCGCTCTGTCTGCATTCTCTCCATCGCTCTCTGTCTGCATTCTCTCCCTCGCTCTCTGTCTGCATTCTCGTCCTCGCTCTCTGTCTGCATTCTCTCCCTCGCTCTCTGTCTGCATTCTCTCCCTCGCTCTCTGTCTGCATTCTCTCCCTCGCTCTCTGTCTGCATTCTCTCCCTCGCTCTCGGTCTGCATTCTCTCCCTCGCTCTCGGTCTGCATTCTCTCCCTCGCTCTCGGTCTGCATTCTCTCCCTCGCTCTGTCTGCCTTCTCTCCCTCGCTCTCTGTCTGCATTCTCTCCCTCGCTCTCGGTCTGCATTCTCTCCCTCGCTCTCGGTCTGCATTCTCTCCCTCGCTCTCGGTCTGCATTCTCTCCCTCGCTCTCTGTCTGCATTCTCTCCCTCGCTCTCTGTCTGCATTCTCTCCCTCGCTCTGTCTGCATTCTCTCCCTCGCTCTGACTGCATTCTCTCTCTCTCTGGCTGCATTCTCTCTCTGTCTACATTCTCTCCCTCTGCCTTCTCTCGCTCTCTGCCCTCTGTGTGAGACGTGGCATGATATCAGTGACTGACCACCCCCAACCCCCAACCCCGGGGTCGGGATCCGCCTCAGGCCCCGATCCGGGAGTTGGTAAAGTTTGGGTAAAGTTGGCGAAGTTTGGGTAAAGTTAGTGAAGTTTGGGTAAAGTTTTAGTGAAGTTTGGGTAAAGTTGGTGAAGTTTGGGGAAAGTTAGCGAAGTTTGGGTAAAGTTAGTGAAGTTTGGGTAAAGTTGGTGAAGTTTGGGGAAAGTTGGTGAAGTTTGGGTAAAGTTTTAGTTTAGTTTGGGTAAAGTTTTAGTGAAGTTTGGGGAAAGTTTTAGTGAAGTTTGGGGAAAGTTGGTTAAGTTTGGGTAAAGTTTGAGTGAGCCCCCCCTCTCTCCGCCCCCCTCACCTCGAACATGAGGCCGATCAGCACCAGGACCACCAGACACGACACGATGTCGGCGTGATTGTGGATCAGGAATTCCTGACTCAGGAACGGCGGGTTCTTGCTGCGCTTTCGGAAAGCTGCCATCCCGGTGCCGCCGCCAATCCCGCTTCCGCCCGCTCACTGCTCTTAAATCGGCAACACACCGTCCGCTAGTGGGCCCCACCGGCAATCACTCCCTCCCCAAACCCCTCCCTCACCGACCAATCCCCTCCCTCCCCAAACCCCTCCCTCCCTCACTGACCAATCCCCTCCCTCCCCACTCCCTAATCCCCTCCCCACTGGCATCTCCCCTCACAACCCTGGCATCTACCTGGAAATGTGAACAATTGCCCAGGTGTGTCCTGTACACAAGAAACAGGACAAATCCAACCCAGCCAATTACAGCCCTATCAGTCTGCTCTCTATCATCAGCAAAGTGATGGAAGGAGTCAGCAACAGAGCTGTCAAGCGGCATTTACTCAGCAATAACCTGCTCACGGACGCTCAGTTTGGGTTCCGCCCAGGGTCACTCAGCTCCTGACCTCATTACAGCCTTGGCTCAAACATGGACAAAAGAGCTGAATGCCAGAGGTGAGGTGAGAGTGACTGCCCTCGACATCAAGGCAGCGTTTGACCGAGTGTGGCATCAAGGAGCCCGAGCTAAACTGGAGCCAATGGGAATCGGGGAAAACTCTCCGTTGGTTGGAGTTGTACCCGGCACAAAGGAAGATGGTTGTGGTGGTTGGAGATCAATCATCTCAGCTCCAGGACATCACTGCAGGAGTTCCTCAGGGTCGTGTCCTCGGCCTGTTGCTAACTTTTCGGTTGGTTCAATTGCTCTGTTTTATTACCTTTGTTCTCGAGTCGCCAGGTATCTTTATGATACCACCACAAGGTTCAAGTCCGAGTAATGATCAATAACCCAATACACCGATTAGTAAGATTCAAATCAAAGCACATTTATTATACACAGTAATCGCTACTCATGCACAAATTCTACGTCTAAGCTACTTCTACAACTAACAGGCCTATACTTAACTTCGGACTGGCCCACCAGGTCAGGGGAACAAATGGCCTTTCGTTCGGGTTCTGAGCCTGCGGGATTCGAAGTTGGTATGGATTGGTAGCTAGGAGCGCCTATCTCGTAGCGAGCGTTGAATTAAGACTTACTTCTGTCGGCGGTCACTGCACCGGTCACGGTCAAGGTTGGTTCGCGTTGCTGGGTGATCCGGGCAGGAAGAAGAGAGCGAGTTGAACTTGGGGGCTTAACTTTATAGTCCCCAGGGGCTTCCCGCCTTTCGGGGCGGACCCTGTACCTGGTTCTAGGTGATTGGACTTTGTCCCAATCACTTGGTTCGATTTCTCCAATACTGGAGCGGTTCCCTGATCGATGGGCGGTCTTGAGGTGTCCGTTAACCTCTTTTGTGTTGGCTCCTGCTGGCACCGGGGAGTCTGGCTTAGTTTTGTTTGTCCCAAATGTTGCTATTGTTCCCGGGGGTTGCTCATCAGTATGTAGATGGCTGCTACATTATTATACTGATGGTCGCTGGTATCGATGTTGTCTGGGCTTTTGCAGAGTTAAATACACAGCAAACCCCCACCTGCTGGTTTCTGCCTGTGTTGGCTGAATTTCCCTTCAGCCTTTGCCGTTCGCCATTTTAAATCGGGAGTTGGCCAACTCAGGTGGCTACAGGCCCAACCATCTTCAGCTGCTTCATCAATGACCTTCCATCAGAAGGTCAGAAGTGGGGGTGTTTGCGGATGACTGCACAATGTTCAGCAACATTCGCGACTCCTCAGATAATGAAGCAGTCCCTGTCCAAATGCAGCAAGACCCGGACAATATCCAGGCTGGGCTGACAAGTGCCAGGCAATGACCATCTCCAACAAGAGAGGATCTAACCATCACCCCATGACATTCAATGGCATCACCATCGCTGAATCCCCACGATCAACATCCTGGGGGTGACCATTGATCAGAAACTGAACTGGACCCAGCCACATTAATACTGTGGCTACCAGGACAGGTCAGAGGCTGGGAATCCTACAGTAAGTAACTCACCTTCTGACTCCCCAAAGCCTGTCCACCATCTACAAGGCACAAGTCAGGAGTGTGATGGAATACTCTTCACTTGCCTGGGTGAGAGCAGCTCCAACAACACTCCAGAAGCTCGACACCATCCAGGACAAAGCAGCCCCGCTTGATTGCTCCCCTTCCACAAACATTCACTCCCTCCACCACCGACGCACAGTGTCAGCCGTGTGGACCATCTACAAGATACCCGGCAGTAACTCACCAAGGTTCCTCAGGCAGCACCTTCCAAATCCACAACCACTACCATCTAGAAGGACAGGAGCAACAGATACCTGGGACCCCCACCACCTGGAGGTTCCCCTCCAAATCACTCAACACCCTGACTGGGAAATCTCTCGGCCGTTCCTTCACTGTCGCTGGGACAACATCCTGGAACTCCCTCCCTAACAGCACAGTGGGTGTACCTACACCACAGGGACTGCAGCGGTTCAAGAAGGCAACTCACCCCCACCGTCTGAAGGGCAACTAGGGATGGGCAATAACTGCGGCCGAACCAGCGACATCCACATCCCGTAAATGAATTTTTAAAAAATAGACCCCAAAACATTAACCACACTGTAGGAACGGATACAAATCAACAAATAATAGGAGCATAGGTTAAAGTGTGTTTGTTTCAATGCAAGGAGTGTCAGGAATAAGGGAGATGCACTTCGAGCATGGATCAGTACTTGGAACTACGATGTTGTGGCCATTACGGAGACATGGATTTCACAGGGGCAGGAATGGTTGTTAGATGTTCAGGAGTTTAGGTGTTTTCAGAAGAATAGGGAGGGAGGTAAAAGAGGAGGGGGAGTGGCACTGTTAATTAGTGAGTGCTGTAGCCACCTGGGGTGGCCACTTCCACAATACAAAGTGGATGTTTACAAAGACTGTAGGGAACTATGGACAATGCTAAGAAAGCAGGCAGGCACAGATGCATATTGGGAAGGCAGCTCCCAGACGAGACTGAAACTGTCGGTCTATTAGCATATGGATGGCCCATCTCCGGGAACAAAGGAAAGACACTCAAGCAACCGATCTGGCTCCAGACATCCCGGCGCCAGTTCCCCAAACCGAAAGCGTAAACAAAACAAAACCAACGGCCACCTAGGACACGCCCAGCCATCAGGGCACCCACCCCTTTATTGGTCAAGATCAATATGAGTCATTAAGAAATGGCCCAATTGATTGGGGCCAAGTTCAAGCCCAAAAGCGGCGAAGCCCCTCTGGGTATAAGAAGAAGACCCCAGGAGAGAATCGCTCTCTTGGACTCGGCTCTCACCGAGGAGAGACCCGTCCACCAGCTGCACCAGAAGCAAGTAAGTCCAAGGTCAACGCTCGCGACCAGACGGACGACCTTAGCTGTTCCCCTTCACCACTTCGACCCCAGCAGCCTCAGATCCGAACAACGGCCATTGTTCCTCTGACTGAGTGGGCGCCCGAAGCTAAGTATAGGCTTTAGCAGTAGAGATAGTCCAGTTTGTAGTATTTCGTGCATGAGTAGATATTACTGTGTGTGTAAATAAATAGTATTGATGACTTCCGGGTGCGGCGATGACCAAAACGGACTTTTGGGCTCTTGATAGGAGCCCCAACGGCAATTTTGACGGCTAAAAACACTGTGCGGTAAACCAGAAGGGAATCCCCCCTGGATACGGATGAAAAAAGGAGGAGAAAGTGGCCGGATTGCAGTGGATCCTTTAGAACAGCGGCAAGGAAGGCAAGCAAAAACCAAGATGGCGTCGGAAGGTGGCAGTTTAACATGGGGCCCTGAACAACAAGAGTTCTTGAAATGCTGTGTGGAAGAGATCAAAAAGGAAATGAAGAAAGAGCTGTTGGCCCCGATACTACAGGCGATCGAAGGGCTAAAGGAGGAACAAAAGACCCAGGAGCGGGAGCTTCGGGTCGTGAAGGCAAAGGCAGCCGAGAATGAGGACGATATACAGGGCCTGGTGGTGAAGACGGAGACGCAGGAGGCACATCAGAAACGATGTGTGGAAAGGTTGGAGGCACTGGAAAACAACGCAAGGAGGAACAACCTGAGGATTCTTGGTCTTCCTGAAGGTGTGGAGGGAGCGGACGTCGGGGCATATGTGAGCACGATGCTGCACTCGTTAATGGGAGCGGAGGCCCCGGCGGGTCCGTTGGAGGTGGAGGGAGCATACCGAGTGATGGCGCGAGGACCGAGAGCAGGAGAAATTCCCAGAGCCATAGTGGTGAGATTCCTCCGTTTTAAGGATAGAGAAATGGTCCTTAGATGGGCGAAGAAAACTCGGAGCAGTAAATGGGAGAACGCGGTGATCCGCGTTTATCAAGACTGGTGTGCGGAGGTGGCGAGAAGGAGGGCGAGCTTTAATCGGGCCAAGGCGGTGCTTCATAAAAAGAAGATAAAATTTGGAATGCTGCAACCGGCAAGACTGTGGGTCACATATCGAGGGAGGCACCACTACTTTGAGACGGCGGATGAAGCGTGGACTTTTATTGTGGAAGAAAAACTGGAATGAGCGGGTTATTAAAAAGAACGTTCGAACAAAGTGGTGGGGCGAATGTGGGGGGCAAAGAGGGGTTTTATGTACTAATCCTGCGATGTGGTAACTTTTCTCTCTCCCACAGGTGGTGATGGGGGAGGAGGGGAGGTGGAGGAGATGGGGCGTTGGCCATTGGGGGCGGGGCTAAGGGAGAAGCGCGGGCTTGGTTCCCGCGCTATGATAATCATGGCGGGAATAGAGAAGCAGGAAGGAGGGGGCGTCGCACGGTGCGAGCCGAGGTCACGGGGGGAAGCTGAGGTCAGCCAGAGTTTGCTGACTTCTGGGAGCAACATGGGGGGAGTAATTACGCTAGCGGGGGATCTAGCGGGGGGGGGGGGGAGGGGGGAATTACTGGGTTGCTGCTGCTGGGGAGAGGGGGAGCTGGTATGGGAGAGGATGGGCGGGGGGGCACCGCCTGGGGGAGATACAGCCGCGTGGGAACCGGGTGAGGAGCTGGAAAAAGGTGATGGCTAATCGACAAGGGGGGGGGGGGGGGGGTAGGAAGCCCCCCAACTCGGCTGATCACGTGGAACGTGAGAGGGCTGAACGGGCCGATAAAGAGGGCACGGGTACTCGCACACCTTAAGAAACTTAAGGCAGATGTGGTTATGTTACAGGAAACGCACCTGAAACTGATAGACCAGGTTAGGCTACGCAAAGGATGGGTGGGGCAGGTGTTCCATTCGGGGCTAGATGCGAAAAACAGGGGGGTGGCTATATTAGTGGGGAAGCGGGTAATGTTCGAGGCAAAGACTATAGTGGCGGATAACGGGGGCAGATACGTGATGGTGAGTGGCAAACTACAGGGGGAGACAGTGGTTTTGCTAAACGTATATGCCCCGAACTGGGATGATGCCAATTTTATGAGGCGGATGCTAGGACGCATTCCGGACCTAGAGATGGGAAAGCTGATAATGGGGGGAGATTTTAATACGGTGTTGGAACCAGGGCTGGATAGGTCGAAGTCCAGGACTGGAAGGAGGCCGGCAGCAGCCAAGGTACTTAAAGATTTTATGGAGCAGATGGGAGGTGTAGACCCGTGGAGATTTAGCAGACCTAGGAGTAAGGAGTTCTCGTTTTTCTCCTATGTCCATAAAGTCTATTCGCGAATAGACTTTTTTGTGCTGGGAAGGGCATTGATCCCGAAGGTGAGGGGAACGGAGTATACGGCTATAGCCATTTCGGATCACGCTCCACACTGGGTGGACTTGGAGATAGGGGAGGAAACAGGAGGGCGCCCACCCTGGAGAATGGACATGGGACTAATGGCAGATGAGGGGGTGTGTCTAAGGGTGAGGGGGTGCATTGAAAAGTACTTGGAACTCAATGATAATGGGGAGGTCCAGGTGGGAGTGGTCTGGGAGGCGTTGAAGGCGGTGGTTAGAGGGGAGCTGATATCAATAAGGGCACATAAAGGGAAGCAGGAGAGTAAGGAACGGGAGCGGTTGCTGCAAGAACTTTTGAGGGTGGACAGACAATATGCGGAAGCACCGGAGGAGGGACTGTACAGGGAAAGGCAAAGGCTACATGTAGAATTTGACTTGCTGACTACAGGCACTGCAGAGGCACAATGGAGGAAGGCACAGGGTGTACAGTACGAATATGGGGAGAAGGCGAGCAGGTTGCTGGCACACCAATTGAGGAAAAGGGGAGCAGCGAGGGAAATAGGGGGAGTGAGGGATGAGGAAGGAGAGATGGAGCGGGGAGCGGAGAGAGTGAATGGAGTGTTCAAGACATTTTATAAAAAATTATATGAAGCTCAACCCCCGGATGGGAGGGAGAGAATGATGGGCTTCTTGGATCGGCTGGAATTTCCCAAGGTGGAAGAGCAGGAAAGGGTGGGACTGGGAGCACAGATCGAGGTAGAAGAAGTGGTGAAAGGAATTAGGAGCATGCAGGCGGGAAAGGCCCCGGGACCGGATGGATTCCCAGTCGAATTCTATAGAAAATATGTGGACTTGCTCGCCCCGGTACTGACGAGGACCTTCAATGAGGCAAAGGAAAGGGGACAACTGCCCCCGACTATGTCTGAAGCAACGATATCGCTTCTCTTAAAGAAGGAAAAGGACCCGCTACAATGCGGGTCCTACAGACCAATTTCCCTCCTAAATGTAGATGCCAAGGTCCTGGCCAAGGTAATGGCAATGAGAATAGAGGAATGTGTCCCGGGGGTGGTCCACGAGGACCAAACTGGGTTTGTGAAGGGGAGACAGCTGAACACGAATATACGGAGGTTGTTAGGGGTAATGATGATGGCCCCACCAGAGGGAGAAACGGAGATAGTAGTGGCGATGGATGCCGAGAAAGCATTTGATAGAGTGGAGTGGGATTATTTGTGGGAGGTGTTGAGGAGATTTGGTTTTGGAGAGGGGTATGTTAGATGGGTGCAGCTGTTGTATAGGGCCCCAGTGGCGAGCGTGGTCACGAATGGACGGGGATCTGCATATTTTCGGCTCCATAGAGGGACAAGGCAGGGATGCCCTCTGTCCCCATTATTGTTTGCACTGGCGATTGAGCCCCTGGCGATAGCGTTGAGGGGTTCCAAGAAGTGGAGGGGAGTACTTAGAGGAGGAGAAGAACACCGGGTATCTTTGTATGCGGACGATTTGCTACTATACGTGGCGGACCCGGCGGAGGGGATGCCAGAAATAATGCGGATACTTGGGGAGTTTGGGGATTTTTCAGGGTATAAATTGAACATGGGGAAAAGTGAGTTGTTTGTGGTGCATCCAGGGGAGCAGAGTAGAGAAATAGAGGACCTACCGTTGAGGAAGGTAACAAGGGACTTTCGTTACCTGGGGATCCAGATAGCTAAGAATTGGGGCACATTGCATAGGTTAAATTTAACGCGGTTGGTGGAACAGATGGAGGAGGATTTCAAGAGATGGGATATGGTATCCCTGTCAATGGCAGGGAGGGTGCAGGCGGTTAAGATGGTGGTCCTCCCGAGATTCCTCTTTGTGTTTCAGTGCCTCCCGGTGGTGATCACGAAGGCTTTTTTAAAAAGGATTGAAAAGAGCATCATGGGTTTTGTGTGGGCCGGGAAGACCCCGAGAGTGAGGAAGGGATTCTTACAGCGTAGCAGGGATAGGGGGGGGCTGGCACTACCGAGCCTAAGTGAGTATTATTGGGCCGCTAATATTTCAATGGTGGGTAAGTGGATGGGAGAGGAGGAGGGAGCGGCGTGGAAGAGATTAGAGAGGGCGTCCTGTAGGGGGACTAGCCTACAGGCTATGGTGACAGCCCCATTGCCGTTCTCACCGAGGAACTACACCACAAGCCCGGTGGTGGTGGCTACACTGAAGATTTGGGGACAGTGGAGACGGCATAGGGGAAAGACTGGAGCCTTGGGGGGTCCCCGATAAGAAACAACCATAGGTTTGCCCCGGGGGGAATGGATGGGGGATATGGAATGTGGCAAAGAGCAGGAATAACGCAACTGAAAGATCTGTTTGTGGATGGGAAGTTCGCGAGTCTGGGAGCGCTGACCGAGAAATATGGGTTGCCCCAAGGGAATGCATTCAGGTATATGCAACTGAGGGCTTTTGCGAGGCAACAGGTGAGGGAATTGCCGCAGCTCCCGACACAAGAGGTGCAGGACAGAGTGATCTCAAAGACATGGGTGGGGGATGGTAAGGTGTCAGATATATATAGGGAAATGAGGGACGAAGGGGAGACTATGGTAGATGAACTAAAAGGGAAATGGGAAGAAGAGCTGGGGGAGGAGATCGAGGAGGGGCTGTGGGCAGATGCCCTAAGCAGGGTAAACTCGTCGTCCTCGTGTGCCAGGCTAAGCCTGATTCAGTTTAAGGTATTACACAGGGCACATATGACTGGAGCACGGCTCAGTAAATTTTTTGGGGTGGAGGATAGGTGTGCGAGGTGCTCGAGAAGCCCAGCGAATCATACCCATATGTTTTGGTCATGCCCGGCACTACAGGGGTTTTGGATGGGGGTGACAAAGGTGCTTTCAAAAGTAGTGGGGGTCCGGGTCGAACCAAGCTGGGGGTTGGCTATATTTGGGGTTGCACAAGAGCCGGGAGTGCAGGAGGCGAGAGAGGCCGATGTTTTGGCCTTTGCGTCCCTAGTAGCCCGGCGCAGGATATTGCTAATGTGGAAAGAAGCCAAGCCCCCGGGGGTGGAGACCTGGATAAATGACATGGCGGGGTTTATAAAGCTAGAGCGGATTAAGTTCGTCCTAAGGGGGTCGGCTCAAGGGTTCACCAGGCGGTGGCAACCGTTCGTCGAATACCTCGCAGAAAGATAGACGGAATGGGAAAAAGAAGGCAGCAGCAGCAGCCCAGGATCGGGGGGGGGGGGGGGGGGCGGGGGGGGGGGGGCGGGGGAGGGGGGGGGGTGGGGAGGAGGAACCAGAAGGACTCTCAGGGTTGTTAATATATACTGTATAGTATGTATAGGTCGTTGCTACAGATAATTATATATTGGACTGTTAAATTATATTTTTGGAGAGTGTTACTTGTGACAAGGCAGTTGCCAATTAGGGCTAGTTTTCATTTTTGTTATTTATTATTTATTCATTTTTTGTTTATAAAATAGGTCATTGTTATTTGTGTTGTTACAATATTGTGTAAAGGATGCACAATGTACTGTGTTGGTTGACCAAAAATTTTCAATGAAATATTTAATTAAAAAAAAAAAAAATAGTATTGACTTTGAACTAACTAACTGGTGTATTGGCTCTTTGATCAGTATTCGGGTTTGAACCTTGTGGTGGTATCGAAAGATACCTGGCGACTTGAAAGCAAAACGTGATTAGGATTAAGGAAGGCGACCATATTGACCGCCATATTTAGAAACAACCAAAGAGCAACATTACTGGCGACTCTGCCGGGACTCGACCCAGAAGTGGCCTAGTCACTCCGAGAGAACCCAAAATTTGAATCAGAATCCAATTGGAAACAGAAAAACCACAAGTGTAAGAACGATACTGATCAAACCTCCAAGATTTGGAAGTGTGTTATTTGCATGCGTACTAACAGGGATATAAGGTAAACCTGAGAGATTTTATTGCGTAAAACTGTCGGGAAATTAGCGTAAGCCGTACCCGAGTTTACATTACCAATTTATCACCCCCTGTTCCAAATCCGGTAGAGACCACAGAGATAGCGAGAGAAATGGCAATGAAGGCAATGGAATGCCTTATGAACCCCCAGGAATTCGAGGTCGCAGCGACCAGTAGAGCAGGACAGTGTCCCATATGGGAAGAGGAAATCAGAAAATATCTCAAAGGGAAAGGAATTCTGCGCAAATGACGGAACAGGTCCCGGAATTTTAGGGCATACTTGGTGGGAGAACCTGACAGAGATCCATAGGAAGAGCTGAGGGGAAGCTCGCAAGCAGATGGCAATCATGTCCTGCTTGGCACAATTGCGAGGCACCGAGGAGGCCGTTAAGATGCTCCGTAGAGAGATTGAGGAGAGAGTCAAGGGTAGTGAAGGAGAAGTGAGTAGATATGAGAGAGAGAACAAGGAACTGAGAGAGCAGTTAGCGGCGAGGGACAAGGAGGTGGAAGATGCCAAGCGGGCACACCAATCTTGTCTCGCCCATTTGAGCAGCTTTCAGTCCCAATATGACAAAGCCCACCAGGACACACAACGCGCGGTGTTGGTGAGACAGGAAACCGAACAACAGGTCGAACAGTTGCAGAAACAGTGCAGCGATTTCAAAGCAGCCCTACGAGCACTCCACACTTCCACAACGGAGCAAAGGCAGAGCTCGGTAGACCACGCAAAGTGCCGGAAGCAAATTGCAGAATTGCAATCTCTGCTTTCCGTTCAAAATGGGTTCCAGAGCACGTTTGGACCCCAATTAGACCAAGAAAATGCCCCCGACTGGCAGGAGTTAAATGAGACTGCCCACAGATATGTACATGGGACATGTACACAGGAAACACCCCAGAAACGAAAAGCGCCCCAACCCCCGACTGCACAGGCAGAACACACCCCTATGAATCCTGTCACCACACATCGCAGGGCCACAACAGAAGGAGACCCAGATTTCCTATACACTACCCCGTTAACTGTCACCCAATTACAGGATGCGTGTGATAAGGTAACACCGTTCCTACCCACATCGGTCCCCCACCAGTGCTTTGCAAGGGTAAAACAGCAGGTGACCATGTACGGCCTGGATGAAAAGGAGCAAGTGAAGCTCACAGTTTTCAGCCTCGACCCTTCAGTCGTGGCAGCCCTTCCCGACCACAGAATGCAGGAGGAGGCACACTCCAAGAAATGCACACACCGATCCTAGATGCGATCGGCTATAACAAGTAGAAGGCCTAAACAAGTGTAGGCAAAAGAAGACAGAGCACCCCACAGCGTTTGCTGGATGCTTGTGAATACATTTTACTGCAGTGTTCGGAGAATTAGCCCCTGCCCATTTGTCCCCAGATAATATGGCCAAATGGACTCGCATCCTAGTCTGTCATGCGACAGAGGCGAGAGCTTGCCCAAATTACGACCCCGCAGACTAGGCCCACAACGAGAAATGGGTTTTGAAAAGATTGTCCCGCGCTTGGGAACAGTCCATCCAAGGAAAGTCAGCGTATGGTAGAGCAGAGGAAGAACAGGCAGACATGCATCCAGTTAGAACGCACCAGAACCCCGCATGGGTAAATGGGGCAGGAACAGCCCACAGCAACCCAAATCCCAGGAGTGTTATAATTGCGGCCAATTAGGACACTATGCACGAGAGTGTAATGCGCCCCAGAAACAGAGAAACCAACAGACAGGCACCCTAAACAGGAATAGGGCAAAGCCAATTCACAGTGTTAGCGCCCGTTCTGAGAACGCAGATATGAACGGCACCGACTGACGGTGTTCGGACTCCCCAACTTGGGCCTGCGACACCCTTTGGGACAAGTCCGGTAGACCGGTAGTGGCAGGCACAGTCCGGGGACACCCCATAGAATTTCTTTGGGACACAGGAGGGTCCCGCACCACGCTCAATTCCTCCACGATGTTTCAACGAGACACGTGGCCCACAACAGACACCATCACACTCAGCGGCTTTACAGGCCATTTACAACAGGGACACATCACAGCCCCTGTAGCAATCCAGATAGGAACATTAAAACTAAACACCCCATAGTTCTGGTTGATCTACCCCACACATTTTAGGTATTGATTTCATGAGCTCCCACAATCTCTCATTCAATCCAGTGAATAAATGTGTATGGAGAATGGCAAAGGCAGCACGAGCCCCCGCCACGCTCACAGTTGGAGATAATGAAAATAGGATCAGCGCAATAGGAGACTTCTGGTTCGACCCTCGACCCACTAGTCAGGACAAACAAGTTAGGGCAGTCCTGCAGCAACACAAAGCAGCATTTGCACAGCACAAGCACGACTTTGGCAAAATCGCTGGCTTAGTAAATATTACAGGTCCCGACCCCAGACCCCAAAAGCAGTACGGTTTTCCCCAAGAAGCAGAGGGAGAAATCTCAAAAGTTATCCAGAGTCTGCTTGACCAAGGCATACTTCGCTCAGTAGCCTCCACGAATAATGCACCTATTTGGCCCGTCAGGAAACCCGATGGATCATGGAGACTGACCATTGATTACTGGGAACTGAACAAAGTAACCCCAGTAGCAGCCCCACCGTAGCCACGAGTCCCAAGACCATGCTCAAACAGGGACTACAGTCAAAATCTGTTCGGTTTTGGACATTAGCAACGGCTTTTGGTCCATTCCATTGGATAAAGCGTGCCAATATAAATTCGCATTCACATTCCAGGGACAGCACTATACGTGGACGTGCGTTCCACAAGGCTTCCACAACTCCCCCTCCATTTTCCACTGACAGCTGGCGAATGGATTAGCTAAATTTTCCCGACCCGGTTGTCTGGTCCAATATGTAGATGATCTGCTTCTACAGACGGACGCAAAGGGAGATCACATTTCACTTCTCGCCGAATTATTAGGACTCCTGCAACAAATTGGCTGTAAAGTGAACCCCAAGAAGGCCCAGATTTTACAGGAAAAGGTGATTTACTTGGGTACAGTAATCACACATGTAAACGCAAGATCGAGCAGAAACAAATCGACTCGATGGTCAAATTACCCCAGCCCCATAATGTCTCAGCCCTCCGGTCATTTCTAGGACTGGTTGGCTACTGTAGAAACCATATCGCCGGTTTTGCCACAAAAGGAGCGCCCCTTTCTGACCTTCTCAAGAAGCAGGCACCTTGGGAATGGCTTCACAGCACACGGATGCCGTGGACGCTTTAAAACGAGCCCTCAGCACAGCCCCCGCACTACAGGTCCCAGATCCACTCTCCCCGTACGCAATCGAGGTAGCAAGCACCGACCGAACCCTTTCGGCCGTGCTCCTCCAGGAACACCATGACCGATTAGGCCCAGTGGCGTACGCCTCGCGCGTGTTAGATCCCGTCGAGCAAGGAGTTTATGCCTGCGAAAGGCACCTGCTCGCAGTTTTTTGGCCAGTACAGTACTTCGCCTACATTACAGGACTCAACCCCATCACCATCCTCACTGAACACTCCCCAACACAGCTACTATTTTGGTAGCAGAGGATGGTTCTCACGGAGCCTCGCCAGGAGCAGACGGTGTAACTGGCCGATCGTGCCCGGAGGTGAAGGAGGGATCGGGCCCCCAAATGTGAGGACCCTTGTTACCACTTTGGTTTCCCCCTCCGCTGTACCGAGCGCGACCTGGTCCTACCGTCTGTTTCTGGAGAGACTCTTACGAGATCAGGTCAGTCCAGCGAACCCGTTACAGTCCGGGTTAGAGGCCCGGGAAGGGTTGGAGTCCCGTAAGAGGTTAGAGTTCTCCTCAAATTCTGGGTTAGAGGCCCGTAAGAGGTTAGAGTCCTCTTGGAATTAGAAAGGTGCTTGGCTGTTGATGATCCTTCTGGTTGCTTGATAACTTCGCGATAAAAGGTTGCCCTTAAAACAGGTGATTGTCTCAATCAGTGTCTCGACTTGTTCGACACTCCGGGTTGACTATTGGCTACAGCGGAGAACGGATAACTCCGTCCAAATTATAGTACTTCCCATCAGGTGCGGATGACGCCTTAAACTCCACAATAAACAGGGTTTCACCGTTACGTACCCTGTCGGAACACTCGAACAATTTCTGAAGCATTCTGTCTTTAATTCTCTGAGTCTGTTTGTCTGTTAGTCTGTCAGTCTGTCTGTCTGTTGTTCTGTCTTTGATTCCCTGAGCCTGTCAGTCTGTTTAAGTCAGTCTGTCTTTGTAGTGATGTAGTGTTTTTGACTTTGAGTCTGAGTTTAGCTGAAGATTAGCTCTCTCTCTCTCTTTTCATGTTTCATTTCCAGACTTTAACCTTCTAAAAGTTACTTTCGAGCAATTGCCTAAGCCTCCTGATTGGGTAACTGGGCAGGATAAACCTGTTTAAATTCTTGATTGAATAAGCGATTTAGGATCGCTACCAAAATTACATAGGTAACCACAAGGATCATCCGAGGATAGGAGAGAATGGGTAATACTCTGGATAGCACCTCTGATAGTGGAAGCGCGCTTCAGACTCTTTGTGAATAGTATCCGGAACATTCTCAGCAGCTGCGGCAGTTGTCGGGGGAATTGCATAAGAATTTGGGAAAAGGGAAATGGCCCCTGGGAGGGTCAAACCCACGGTTATAGAGGCACAGCTGATTACATAGAACATAGAACATAGAACAATACAGCGCAGTACAGGCCCTTCGGCCCACGATGTTGCACCGAAACAAAAGCCATCTAACCTACACTATGCCATTATCATCCATATGTTTATCCAATAAACTTTTAAATGCCCTCAATGTTGGCGAGTTCACTACTGTAGCAGGTAGGGCATTCCACGGCCTCACTACTCTTAGCGTAAAGAACCTACCCCTGACCTCTGTCCTATATCTATTACCCCTCAGTTTAAAGTTATGTCCCCTCGTGCCAGCCATATCCATCCGCGGGAGAAGGCTCTCACTGTCCACCCTATCCAACCCCCTGATCATTTTGTATGCCTCTATTAAGTCTCCTCTTAACCTTCTTCTCTCCAACGAAAACAACCTCAAGTCCATCAGCCTTTCCTCATAAGATTTTCCCTCCATACCAGGCAACATCCTGGTAAATCTCCTCTGCACCCGCTCCAAAGCCTCCACGTCCTTCCTATAATGCGGTGACCAGAACTGTACGCAATACTCCAAATGCGGCCGTACCAGAGTTCTGTACAGCTGCAACATGACCTCCCGACTCCGGAACTCAATCCCTCTACCAATAAAGGCCAACACTCCATAGGCCTTCTTCACAACCCTATCAACCTGGGTGGATTATTTGGCAACATAACCGTAGCTCCACGGCCAAGAAATTGATTGAGTTATGGTGGGAGTACTGCCAAAAATTAAAAGATACATCTTTATTGGCTAGTTGGCAGGCTAACGCTTTAAAATTGGTATTGAATTAACAGAAGGGGGAATTGTTAAGACTGCGGAGGTTTTGAGAAAGGAATGTGCCCATCATAGAAAAAGACCTAAGTCTGTAAAACCCCCATTTCTAAATCAGGACCGTGCGGACAAATGGCCGGCCTTGCCTTGACCGAGGGGACGATGAGGATGACCCTGAAAATTGGCAATATAGGGGACGACCGCCCGTTACACCGCCACTACGACCGCCTCCACTCTTACATTCAAGCCCTTTATCCACCGCTCCCCCCGCCACTATCACCACCTCCACCGTCGCAAGGACGTCCGGCGACTCGCACTCGTTCTAAAACCCGTGCTAATCAATTCCCACAGATGAATCAAGAGTTAGTCCCGGGAAAAGAGGGGGCACCGGAGGTGGATTTCCCTGATTACCCAGACGATTATCAGCCGCAGTGCCAGTTCCCCGTCCGGCAAGTTCCCAATACAGCATACAACCCTGCCAACCCCCGGGGTCCAACAACCAGGCATTTCAAAATAATTATTATAATTAATAAATTAATCAAATTTGATACCACTGATTCAGTATTAATAAATTATACAATATGTTAATAATACAGTCAAACAGTTGAATGATCAATAATAGTATTTCAGTTCAAATTCATCGATTGGGGGTACAGTTGGGTTAGTTTGAATCATTCTAATAGTTGGTCCCCTGCGTTTAGCGAATAGTTTTTTTATGCACTTAGCACATTGGTATGTTATGTAAATGATGAACGCAGCTACACAGGAGAATAAGATTATTCTTATTGTGGACATTCCAGTGTGTCCAAGCCACACACAAATTTTATCCCAGAGAGAGATAAATTGGGGTGGATCAAGTTTTTGATTTCTTTTTGGACATGTAATGCCAAATCTTTAACGTCTTTAGAGTTATTGGGAATGAAAGTGCAACATTCTGCACTTTGACATCTCCTGGATTATACACAAAATGCCTTGAAATTCCATTAGACTAAAAACTCTGTTTGACATTTCATTTTCCCATCAAGCTCTATTCTAGCTTCAGACTAAAAACTCTGTTTGACATTCCACAGCTTGAGCCATATTCTCACGACTAGACAGTCGACTTAAGGACGGCACAGTCAGCCAAATCCACGCAGCCCGTTGGACCCTTCTTTTACAGGGACGGGACATAACAGTTAAGAGGATCTCGCTGATAATTTGCTCTATGCAGGTACCCCACATGAGTGTGAAATCATCTCCACTAAACACAATTCAGGACCCTTTGTACCAAGGTCAGCTCCCCCGAAAGCAGGTACTACACCCCAGAGACCCCAGCCCACAGACAAATGCACACCCCTGAGAATCTATGTGGATGGCTCCTCCACAGTTTTAAATGGGAAAAGAATCACCGGTTGCGGTATTTATGTAGAGGATGCGCAGGGACGCGCCCTAGAAGAGATTTTGTTAAAATTGCCAGGACATTTAGGCTCGCAGGCAGCAGAACTGGCAGCTGTAGCTCACATTGTAGAACACCCCGACTCGTTTCCGACCCCAGCCGACATATATTCGGACAGTTTATATGTCTGCAGCAGTTTAACCAAATTCCTACCCCTGTGGGAAACTAGAGGATTCGTTTCCGCAGACGGAAAGCCCCTACCCTCAGCCCCATTACTCCAACATATTCTGAAAACGGCCAAAGATAGGAAATATGGAATCATCAAAGTTCGTAGTCATCATCGTTCTTCCCCCCCCCCCCCGGTAACGTTAAAGCAGACGCCCCAGCGAAGGCAGGTTCCAGACATGGTCACTTTTGGAACCCCCCGAAAGCGCCCCAGTGCACGCGGTTCAGGTCTCACAGACCAACATTCAATGTTTAGCAAAGGCTCAAAAAGAAGATGAGAAGCTCAGGGAAGTTTTAAAAGGCAACTTCCCAGCCTCTTATGATAAGTTTAAAAACGCATTAACACATAGAACATAGAACCGTACAGCACAGAACAGGCCCTTCGGCCCTCGATGTTGTGCCGACCTTTGTCCGAAACCAAGATCAAGCTATCCCACTCCCTGTCATTCTGGTGTGCCCCATGTGCCTATCCAATAACCGCTTCAAAGTTCCTCAAGTGTCCGACTCCACTATCACAGCAGTCAGTCCATTCCACACCCTAACCAATCTCTGAGTAAAGAACCTACCTCGGACATCCCTCCTATATCTCCCACCCCAAACCTTATAGTTATGCCCCCTTGTAACAGCTACATCCACCCTATAACCCTTCTTCACAGCTCTATCCACTTGAGTGGCAACCTTCAGAGGCCTGTGGACATGAACCCCAAGATCTCTCTGTTCCTCCACATTCCTCAGAACCCTGCCGTTGATCCTGTAATCCGCATTCAAATTTTCTTCCCAAAATGAATCTCCTCGCACTTATCAGGGTTAAACTCCATCTGCCATTTTTCGGCCCAGCTCTGCATCCTATCAATGTCTCTTTGCAGCCTACAACAGCCCTCCACCTCATCCACTACTCCACCAATCTTGGTGTCATCAGCAAATTTACTGACCCACCCTTCAGCCCCTCCTCCAAGTCATTGATAAAAATCACAAATAGCAGAGGACCCAGCACTGATCCCTGTGGTACACCGCTGGTAACTGTTGCTAATTTTCTCCTTCGTTCAATTGCTCTGTTTTATTACCTTTGCTCTCGAGTCGCCAGGTATCTTTATGATACCACCACGAGGTTCAAGTCCGAGTAATGATCAATAACCCAATACACCGCTTAGTAAGATTCAAATCAAAGCACATTTATTATACACAGTAATCGCTACTCATGCACAAATTCTACGTCTAAGCTACTTCTACAACTAACAGGCCTATACTTAACTTCGGACTGGCCCACCAGGTCAGGGAAACAAATGGCCTTTCGTTCGGGTTCTGAGTCTGCGGGATTCGAAGTTGGTACAGATTGGTAGCTCGGAGCGCCTATCTCGTAGCGACCGTTGAAGTAAGACTTACAGTTTCGACCAGCTGCTGAAGAGCTGGAGAAGCGGTGGAGAAGAAGAGAGCGACTTGAACTTGGGGCTCAATTCTTATAGTCCCCAGGGGCTTCCCGCCTTTCGGGCGGACCCTGTACCTGGTTCCAAGTGATTGGACTTTGTCCCAATCGCTTGGTTTGATTTTCTCCAATGCTGGAGCGGTTCCCTGATCGATGGGCGGTCTTGAGGTGGTCGTTCACCTCCTTTTGTGTTGGCTCCTGCTGGCGCCGAAGAGTCTGGTTTGGCTTTATGTGTCTAAATGTTGCTTATTGTTCCCGGGGATTGCTCATTAATATGCAGATGGCTGGTGTTTTGTTATGCTGATGGTTGCTGATATCGATATTGTCTGGCCTTTCCAGAGGTAAATACACAGCCAACCTGCAGCTGCTCGATTTTGTCCTGTTGGCTGACTTTCCCATCAGCCTTTGCCGTTCGCCATTTTGAATCGGGAGTTGGCCATTTTAAGTGGCTACATAACTGGTCTCCAGTCTGAAAATTTTCCATCCACCACCACCCTCTGTCTTCTATGTGATAGCCAGTTACTTATCCAATTGGCCAAATTTCCCTCTATCCCACATCTCCTTACTTTCTTCATGAGCCGACCATGGGGAACCTTATCAAACGCCTTACTAAAATCCATGTATCTGACATCAACTGCTCTACCTACATCTGCACACTTAGTTACCTTCTCAAAGAATTCAATCAAATTTGTGAGGCAAGACTTACCCTTCACGAATCCATGTTGACTATCCCGGATTAAGCTGCATCTTTCCAAATGGTCATAAATCCTATCCTTCAGGACCTTTTCCATTATCTTTCCGACCACTGAAGTAAGACTAACTGGCCTATAATTACCAGGGTCATTCCTATTCCCTTTCTTGAACAGAGGAACAACATTCGCCACTCTCCAGTCCTCTGGCACTATCCCCGTGGCCAGTGAGGACCCAAAGATCAAAGCCAAAGGCTCTGCAATCTCAACCCTTGCCTCCCAAAGAATCCTTGGATATATCCCATCTGGCCCAGGGGACTTGTCGACCCTAAGGTATTTCAAAATTGCTAATACATCCTTCCTCAGAACATCTACCTCCTCCAGCCTACCCGCCTGAATCACACTCTCATCCTCAAAAACATGGCCCCTCTCCTTTGTGAGCACTGAAGAAAAGTATTCATTCAACGCCTCTCCTATTTCTTCTGACCCCATGCACAAGTTCCCACTACTGTCCTTGACTGGCCCTACCCTCACCCTGGTCATTCTTTTATTTCTCACATAAGAGTAATTGCTATGGGGATTTCCTTGATCTGACCCGCCAAGGACTTCTCATGCCCCCTCCCAGCTCTCCAAAGCCCTTTTTTTAGCTCATTCCTTGCTACCTTGTAACCCTCAAGCGACCAAACTGAACCTTGTTTTCTCATCCTTACAAACTCTTCCTTTTTCCTCTTGACAAGACATTTAACCTCTTTTGTGAACCATGGTTCCCTCACACGGCCATTTCCTCCCTGCCTGACAGGGACACGCCTATCAAGGACACGCAGTATTTGTTCCTTGAACAAGCTCCACTTTTCATTTGTGCCTTTCCCTGACAGTTTCTGTTCCCATCTTATGCTCCCAAATTCTTGCCTAATTTCGATTTCGGCGGGAGAACAGCTGGTTTGTCAATTTCAGCGGGGGCAGTGTGGAAGTGATTGCTGGGAGGTAAGTCTGCCCTTTAAAAGCACTTGTCTTTGCAGGGGCAGGCCAGTCGATTTCGGCGGGAGAACAGCTGGTGAGTCAGTTTCAGCGGGAGCATTGTGGAAGTGGCTGCTGGGAGGTAAGTCTGCCCTTTAAAAGCACTTGTCTTTGCAGGGGCAGGCCAGTCGATTTCGGCGGGAGAACAGCTGGTGAGTCAGTTTCAGCGGGAGCAGTGCGGAAGTGGCTGCTGGGAGGTAAGTCTGTCCTTTAAAAGCACTTGTCTTTGCAGGGGCAGGCCAGTCGATTTTGGCGGGAGAATCAGCTGGTGAGTCAGTTTCAGCGGGGGCAGTGCGGAAGTGGCTGCTGGGAGGTAAGTCTGTGCTTTAAAAACACTTACCTGGTCCCGTTTTCGGTCCCTCTTTTCTGTTTTTTTTTATATTTTAGTGTTTAAGGCGGGAACAGGAAGTTCGACCCGCGGACTTCTGGGAAGACTCTCACCAATAAATTCTGGTGGAGAGGAAACCCGAGACACTACACGTGTAGTGTCTCCCACCCGCCCTCCTCCTCTAACCTAATAATAAAACCCATTGGTGTGAGGTAAGTACCATATTTTATTATTAACACTAAGAAGGTAAGTAAGTGATTTTTACGCATTTTTACTTTTGTACCTTTTTCAAATTGTGTGTGTGTCGGGGGGGAAACTGAAGTGACATCACAGAAAAGCTGTGGCCTGAGTGGCTGGTTGGGATTCTACACTAAATTTAAAAAAATTAAGCATTGGTAACTAATTAAACATAATCACTTAATTATAATTTAGAGGGATATCTAAGCCAGAGATCGGAGAGTACTATATTTAGCTTTCGCATTTATATTAGAAATCTAGTGCTAGGAAACAGATAGTTGACAGTAACTTTGAAATTTTTTTAAAAAACAAATATTCAAAAAAAAAATTTTTTTAATTTAAATTTTAATTAATTGACGCAATGTCAGTTAGAGGGGTGCTGTGCTCTGACTGTGAGATGTGGCAGGTCCGGGAGGCTTCCAGCGTCCCGGATGCCTTCATCTGCAGAAAGTGCACCCAACTGGAGCTCCTCACAGACCGCATGGTTCGGTTGGAGCGGCAATTGGATGCACTTAGGAGCATGCAGGTGGCGGAAAGCGTCATAGATCGCAGTTATGTAGATGTGGTCACACCCAAGGTGCAGGCAGAGAAATGGGTGACCACCAGAAAGGGCAGGCAGTCAGTGCAGGAATCTCCTGGGTTGTCCCCCTCTCGAACAGGTATACCCCTTTGGATACTGTCGGGGGGGATAGCCTATCAGGGGAAAACAGCAGCAGCCAGAGCAGTGGCACCACGGCTGGCTCTGATGTTCAGAAGGGAGGGTCAAAGCGCAGAAGAGTAATAGTAATAGGGGACTCTATAGTCAGGGGCACAGATAGGCGCTTCTGTGGACGTGAAAGAGACTCCAGGATGGTATGTTGCCTCCCTGGTGCCAGGGTCCAGGATATCTCCGAACGGGTAGAGGGCATCCTGAAGGGGGAGGGCAAACAGGCAGAGGTCATTGTACATATTGGTACTAACGACATAGGCAGGAAGGGGCATGAGGTCCTGCAGCAGGAGTTCAGGGAGCTAGGCAGAAAGTTAAAAGACAGGACCTCGAGGGTTGTAATCTCGGGATTACTCCCTGTGCCACGTGCCAGTGAGGCTAGAAATAGGAAGATAGAGCAGCTAAACACGTGGCTAAACAGCTGGTGTAGGAGGGAGGGTTTCCATTATCTGGACCACTGGGAGCTCTTCCGGGGCAGGTGTGACCTGTATAAGAAGGACGGGTTGCATCTAAACCGGAGAGACATAAATATCCTGGCCGCGAAGTTTGCTAGTGTCACACGGGAGGGTTTAAACTAGTATGGCAGGGGGATGGGCACGGGAGCAATAGGTCAGAAGGTGAGAGCATTGAGGGAGAACTAGGGAATAGGGACAGTGTGGCTCTGAGGCAGAGCAGACAGGGAGAAGTTGCTGAATACAGCGGGTCTGGTGGCCTGAAGTGCGTATGTTTTAATGCAAGAAGTATTATGGGTAAGGCAGATGAACTTAGAGCTTGGATTAGTACTTGGAACTATGATATTGTTGCCATTACAGAGACCTGGTTGAGGGAAGGGCAGGATTGGCAGCTAAACGTTCCAGGATTTAAATGTTTCAGGCGGGATAGAGGGGGATGTAAAAGGGGAGGCGGAGTTGCGCTACTGGTTCGGGAGAATATCACAGCTGTACTGCGAGAGGACACCTCAGAGGGCAGTGAGGCTATATGGGTAGAGATCAGGAATAAGAAGGGTGCAGTCACAATGTTGGGGGTTTACTACAGGCCTCCCAACAGCCAGCGGGAGATAGAGGAGCAGATAGGTAGACAGATTTTGGAAAAGAGTAAAAACAACAGGGTTGTGGTGATGGGAGACTTCAACTTCCCCAATATTGACTGGGACTCACTTAGTGCCAGGGGCTTAGACGGGGCAGAATTTGTAAGGAGCATCCAGGAGGGCTTCTTAAAACAATATGTAGACAGTCCAACTAGGGAAGGGGCGGTACTGGACCTGGTATTGGGGAATGAGCCCGGCCAGGTGGTAGATGTTTCAGTAGGGGAGCATTTCGGTAACAGTGACCACAATTCAGTAAGTTTTAAAGTACTGGTGAACAAGGATAAGAGTGGTCCTAGGATGAATGTGCTAAATTGGGGGAAGGCTAATTATAACAATATTAGGCGGGAACTGAAGAACATAGATTGGGGGCGGATGTTTGAGGGCAAATCAACATCTGACATGTGGGAGGCTTTCAAGTGGCAGTTGAAAGGAATTCAGGACCGGCATGTTCCTGTGAGGAAGAAGGATAAATACGGCAATTTTCGGGAACCTTGGATGACGAGAGATATTGTAGGCCTCGTCAAAAAGAAAAAGGAGGCATTTATCAGGGCTAAAAGGCTGGGAACAGACGAAGCCTGCGTGGAATATAAGGAAAGTAGGAAGGAACTTAAGCAAGGAGTCAGGAGGGCTAGAAGGGGTCACGAAAAGTCATTGGCAAATAGGGTTAAGGAAAATCCCAAGGCTTTTTACACGTACATAAAAAGCAAAAGGGTAGCCAGGGAAAGGGTTGGCCCACTGAAGGATAGGCAAGGGAATCTATGTGTGGAGCCAGAGGAAATGGGCGAGGTACTAAATGAATACTTTGCATCAGTATTCACCAAAGAGAAGGAATTGGTCGATGTTGAGTCTGGAGAAGGGTGTGTAGATAGCCTGGGTCACATTGAGATCCAAAAAGAAGAGGTGTTGGGTGTCTTAAAAAATATTAAGGTAGATAAGTCCCCAGGGCCTGATGGGATCTACCCCAGAATACTGAAGGAGGCTGGAGAGGAAATTGCTGAGGCCTTGACGGAAATCTTTGGATCCTCGCTGTCTTCGGGGGATGTCCCGGAGGACTGGAGAATAGCCAATGTTGTTCCTCTGTTTAAGAAGGGTAGCAAGGATAATCCCGGGAACTACAGGCCGGTGAGCCTTACTTCAGTGGTAGGGAAATTACTGGAGAGAATTCTTCGAGACAGGATCTACTCCCATTTGGAAGCAAATGGACGTATTAGTGAGAGGCAGCACGGTTTTGTGAAGGGGAGGTCGTGTCTCACTAACTTGATAGAGTTTTTCGAGGAGGTTACTAAGATGATTGATGCAGGTAGGGCAGTGGATGTTGTCTATATGGACTTCAGTAAGGCCTTTGACAAAGTCCCTCATGGTAGACTAATACAAAAGGTGAAGTCACACGGGATCAGGGGTGAGCTGGCAAGGTGGATACAGAACTGGCTAGGCCATAGAAGGCAGAGAGTAGCAATGGAAGGATGCTTTTCTAATTGGAGGGCTGTGACCAGTGGTGTTCCACAGGGATCAGTGCTGGGACCTTTGCTCTTTGTAGTATATATAAATGATTTGGAGGAAAATGTAACTGGTCTGATTAGTAAGTTTGCAGACGACACAAAGGTTGGTGGAATTGCGGATAGCGATGAGGACTGTCGGAGGATACAGCAGGATTTAGATTGTTTGGAGACTTGGGCGGAGAGATGGCAGATGGAGTTTAATCCGGACAAATGTGAGGTAATGCATTTTGGAAGGTCTAATGCAGGTAGGGAATATATGGTGAATGGTAGAACCCTCAAGAGTATTGAAAGTCAAAGAGATCTAGGAGTACAGGTCCACAGGTCACTGAAAGGGGCAACACAGGTGGAGAAGGTAGTCAAGAAGGCATACGGCATGCTTGCCTTCATTGGCCGGGGTTTTGAGTATAAGAATTGGCAAGCCATGTTGCAGCTGTATAGAACCTTAGTTAGGCCACACTTGGAGTATAGTGTTCAATTCTGGTCGCCACACTACCAGAAGGATGTGGAGGCTTTCGAGAGGGTGCAGAAGAGATTTACCAGAATGTTGCCTGGTATGGAGGGCATTAGCTATGAGGAGCGGTTGAATAAACTTGGTTTGTTCTCACTGGAACGAAGGAGGATGAGGGGAGACCTGATAGAGGTATACAAAATTATGAGGGGCATAGACAGAGTGGATAGTCAGAGGCTTTTCCCCAGGATAGAGGGGTCAATTACTAGGGGGCATAGGTTTAAGGTGAGAGGGGCAAGGTTTAGAGTAGATGTACGAGGCAAGTTTTTTACGCAGAGGGTAGTGGGTGCCTGGAACTCGCTACCGGAGGAGGTGGTGGAAGCAGGGACGATCGTGACATTTAAGGGGCAGCTTGACAAATACATGAATAGGATGGGAATAGAGGGATACGGACCCAGGAAGTGGAGAAGATTGTAGTTTAGTCGGGCAGCATGGTCGGCACGGGCTTGGAGGGCCGAAGGGCCTGTTCCTGTGCTGTACTTTTCTTTGTTCTTTGTTTGTTCTTTGTTCTTTGTTCTTTGTTCACTCCCTGAGACCCTCCGTCACTCCCTGAGACCCTCTGTCACTTCCTCTGCTCCCCCTCCGTCACTCCCTCAGCTCACCCTCCGTCACTCCCTCAGCTCGCCCTCCGTCACTCCCTCAGCTCACCCTCCGTCACTCCCTGAGAGCCTCCGTCACTCCCTCAGCTCACCCTCCGTCACTCCCTCAGCTCACCCTCCGTCACTCCCTCAGCTCACCCTCCGTCACTCCCTCAGCTCGCCCTCCGTCACTCCCTCAGCTCGCCCTCCGTCACTCCCTGAGACCCTCGGTCACTCCCTGAGACCCTCCGTCCCTCCCTCAGCTCACCCTCCGTCACTCCCTGAGACCCTCGGTCACTCCCTGAGACCCTCCGTCCCTCCCTCAGCTCACCCTCCGTCACTCCCTGAGACCCTCCGTCACTCCCTGAGAGCCTCCGTCACTCCCTCAGCTCACCCTCCGTCACTCCCTCAGCTCACCCTCCATCACTCCCTCAGCTCACCCTCCGTCACTCCCTCTGCTCACCCTCCGTCACTCCCTCAGCTCACCGTCCGTCACTCCCTCAGCTCACCCTCCGTCACTCCCTCAGCTCACCCTCCGTCACTCCCTCAGCTCGCCCTCCGTCACTCCCTCAGCTCGCCCTCCGTCACTCCCTGAGACCCTCCGCCACTCCCTCAGCTCACCCTCCGTCACTCCCTCAGCTCACCCTCCGTCATTCCCTCAGCTCGCCCTCCGTCACTCCCTCAGCTCGCCCTCCGTCACTCCCTGAGACCCTCCGTCACTCCCTCAGCTCACCCTCCGTCACTCCCTCAGCTCACCCTCCGTCACTCCCTCAGCTCACCGTCCGTCACTCCCTCAGCTCACCCTCCGTCACTCCCTCAGCTCACCCTCCGTCACTCCCTCAGCTCGCCCTCCGTCACTCCCTCAGCTCGCCCTCCGTCACTCCCTGAGACCCTCCGTCACTCCCTCTGCTCACCCTCCGTCACTCCCTCAGCTCACCCTCCGTCACTCCCTCAGCTCACCCTCCGTCACTCCCTCAGCTCATCCTCCATTACTCCCTCAGCTCACCCTCCGTCACTCCCTCAGCTCGCCCTCCGTCACTCCCTCAGCTCGCCCTCCGTCACTCCCTGAGACCCTCCGTCACTCCCTCTGCTCACCCTCCGTCACTACCTGAGACCCTCCGTCACTCCCTGAGACCCTCCGTCACTCCCTGAAACCCTCTGTCACTCCCTGAGACCCTCCGTCACTCCCTCAGCTCACTCCCCGTCACGCCCTGAGATCCTCAGTCACTCCCTGAGACCCTCCGTCACTCCCTGAGACCCTCCGTCACTCCCTGAGACCCTCCGTCACTCCCTGAGACCCTCCGTCACTCCCTCAGCTCACCGTCCGTCACTCCTTCAGCTCACCCTCCGTCACTCCCTCAGCTCACTCCCCGTCACGCCCTGAGATCCTCAGTCACTCCCTGAGACCCTCCGTCACTCCCTGAGACCCTCCGTCACTCCCTGAGACCCTCCGTCACTCCCTGAGACCCTCCGTCACTCCCTCAGCTCACCGTCCGTCACTCCTTCAGCTCACCCTCTGTCACTCCCGGAGACCCTCCGTCACTCCCTCAGCTCACCCTCCGTCACTCCCTGAGAGCCTCCGTCACTCCCTCAGCTCGCCCTCCGTCACTCCCTGAGACCCTCGATCACTCCCTCAGCTCACCCTCGGTCACTCCCTGAGATCCTCCGTCACTCCCTCAGCTCACCCTCGGTCACTCCCTGAGATCCTCCATCACTCCCTCAGCTCGCCCTCCGTCACTACCTGAGACCCTCCGTCACTCCCTGAGACCCTCGATCACTCCCTCAGCTCACCCTCGGTCACTCCCTGAGATCCTCCGTCACTCCCTCAGCTCACCCTCCGTCACTCCCTCAGCTCGCCCTCCGTCACTACCTGAGACCCTCCGTCACTCCCTGAAACCCTCCGTCACTCCCTGAGACCCTCGATCACTCCCTCAGCTCACCCTCCGTCACTCCCTGAGACCCTCCGTCACTCCCTGAGACCCTCCGTCACTCCCTCAGCTCACCCTCCGTCACTCCCTGAGACCCTCCGTCATTCCCACCATTAGTCCCTCAGCTCCAGACCACCATGCGACCAGTAGGTGTGGAGAGTCTGCAGATTCTCCACATCTGGCTGCAGATTCTCCACATCTGGCTGCAGATTCTCCACACCTGGCTGCAGGGTCCCTACACCTGGCTGCAGGGTCCCCACACCTGGCTGCAGTGTCTCCACAACTGGCTGCAGGATCTCCACACCTGGCTGCAGGGTCTCCACACCTGGATGCAGGGGCTCCACACCTGGCTGCAGACTTTCCACACCTGGCTGCAGGGTCTCCACACATGGCTGCAGATTCTCCACATCTGGCTGCAGATTCTCCACACCTGGCTGCAGGGTCCCCACACCTGGCTGCAGGGTCCCCACACCTGCCTGCAGTGTCTCCACACCTGGCTGCTGGGTCCCCACACTTGGCTGCAGTGTCTCCACACCTGGCTGCAAATTCTCCACACCTGGCTGCAGATTCTCCACACCTGGCTGCAGATTCCCAACAGCTGGCTGCAGGGTCTCCACAACTGGCTGCAGACTTTCCACTCCTGGCTGCAGATTCTCCACACCTGCCTGCAGGGTCTCCACACCTGGCTGCAGGGTCTCCACACCTGGCTGCAGGATCTCCACACCAGGGTGCAGGGTCTCCACAACTGGCTGCAGGTTCTCCACACCTGGCTGCAGACTCTCCACACCTGGCTGCACCGTCTCCACACCTGGCTGCAGGGTTTTCACACCTGGCTACAGGGTCTCCACACCTGGCTACAGGGTCTCCACACCTGGCTACAGGGTCCCCACACCTGGCTGCATCGTCTCCACACCTGGCTGCATCGTCTCCACACCTGGCTGCATCGTCTCCACACCTGGCTGCAGGGTCCCCACACCTGGCTGCATCGTCTCCAAACCTGGCTGCAGGGTTTCCACAACTGGCTGCAGGGTCTCCACACCTGGCTGCAGATTCCCAACACCTGGCTACAGGGTCCCCACACCTGGCTGCATCGTCTCCACACCTGGCTGCAGGGTTTCCACACCTGGCTGCAGGGTCTCCACACCTGGCTGCAGATTCCCAACACCTGGCTACAGGGTCCCCACACCTGGCTGCAGGGTCTCCACAACTGGTTGCAGGTTCTCCACACCTGGCTGCAGGGTCTTCTCACCTGGGTGCAGATTCTGCACACCTGGCTGAAGATTCTCCACACCTGGCTGCAGATTCTCCACACCTGGCTGCAGATTCTCCACACCTGGCTGCAGGGTCCCCACACCTGGCTGCAGGGTCCCCACACCTGGCTGCAGGGTCTGCAAACCTGGCTGCAGCGTCCCCACACCTGGCTGCAGGATCTCCACACCTGGCTGCAGGGTCCCCACACCTGGCTGCAGGATCTCGGCACCTGGCTGCAGGGTCTCCAAACCTGGCTGCAGCTACCCCACACCTGGCTGCAGGGTCTCCACACCTGGCTGCAGCATCTCCACACCTGGCTGCAGATTCCTAACAACTGGCGACAGGGTCCCCAAACCTGGCTGCAGATTCTCCAGACCTGGCTGCATCATCTCGACGCCTGGCTGCAGGGTTTCCACACCTGGATGCAGATTCCCAACACTTGGCTACAGGGTCCCCACACCTGGCTGCATTGTCTCCACACCTGGCTGCAGGGTTTCCACACCTGGCTGCAGGGTTTCCACACCTGGCTGCAGGGTCTCCGCACCTGGCTGCAGGGTCTCCACACCTGGCTACAGGGTCTCCACACCTGGCAACAGGGTCCCCACATCTGGCTGCAGATTCTCCACACCAGGCTGCATCGTCTCCACACCTGGCTGCAGGTTTCCACACCTGGCTGCAGGGTCTCCACACCTGGCTGCAGGGTCCCCACACCTGGCTGCATTGTCTCCAAACCTGGCTGCAGGGTTTCCACAACTGGCTGCAGGGTCTCCACACCTGGCTGCAGGGTCTCCACACCTGGCTGCAGATTCCCAACACCTGGCTACAGGGTCCCCACACCTGGCTGCAGGGTCTCCACACCTGGCTGCAGTTTCTACACACCTGGCTGCAGATTCCCAACAGCTGGCTGCAGGGTCTCCACACCTGGCTGCAGATTCTCCACGCATGGCTGCAGATTCTCCACACTTGGCTGCAGGGTCTCCACACCTGGCTGCAGATTCCCAACACCTGGCTACAGGGTCCCCACACCTGGCTGCATTGTCTCAACACCTGGCTGCAGACTCTCCACGCCTGGCTGCAGATTCTCCACACCTGGCTGCAGATTCTCCACACCTGGCTGCAGATTCCCAACACCTGGCTACAGGGTCCCCACACCTGGCTGCATTGTCTCAAAACCTGGCTGCAGACTCTCCACGCCTGGCTGCAGATTCTCCACACCTGGCTGCAGATTCTCCACACCTGGCTGAAGATTCCCCACACCTGGCTGCAGATTCTCCACACCTGGCTGCAGATTCTCCACACCTGGCTGCAGATTCCCAACACCTGGCTGCAGACTCTCCACACCTGGCTGCAGGGTCTCCACACCTGGATGCATGGTCTCCACACCTGGCTGCAGGATCTCCACACCTGGTTGCAGGATCTCCAGAACTGGCTGAAGATTCTCCACACCTGGCTGTAGATTCTCCACACCTGGCTGCAGATTCTCCACACCTGGCTGCAGATTCCCAACACCTGGCTTCAGATTCTCCACACCTGGCTGCACCGTCTCCACACCTGGCTGCAGGGTTTCCACACCTGGCTGCAGGGTATCCACACCTGGCTGCAGGGTTTCCACACCTGGCTACAGGGTCTCCACACCTGGCTTCAGGGTCCCCACATCTGGCTGCAGATTCTCCACATCAGTCTGCATCGTCTCCAAAACTGGCTGCAGGGTCTCCACACCTGGCTGCAGGGTATCCACACTTGGCTGCATCGTCTCCACACCTGGCTGCAGGGTTTCCACACCTGGCTGCAGGGTCTCCACACCTGGCTGCAGATTCCCAACACCTGCCTACAGGGTCCCCACACCTGGCTGCAGGGTCTCCACACCTGGCTGCAGATTCTCCACACCTGGCTGCAGATTCCCAACAGCTGGCTGCAGGGTCTCCACACCTGGATGCAGGGTCTCCACACCTGGCTGCAGGGTCTCTACACCTGGCTGCTGGGTCCACACACCTGGCTGCAGGGTTTCCACACCTGGCTGCAGGGTCCCCACACCTGGCTGCAGGATCTCCACACCTGGCTGCAGGGTCTCCACACCTGGCTGCAGGGTCTCCACACCTGGCTGCAGGATCCCCACACATGGCTTCAGGATCTCCACACCTGGCTGCAGATTCCCAACACCTGGCTACAGGGTCCCCACACCTGGCTGCATTGTCTCAACACCTGGCTGCAGACTCTCCACGCCTGGCTGCAGATTCTCCACACCTGGCTGCAGATTCTCCACACCTGGCTGCAGATTCCCAACACCTGGCTACAGGGTCCCCACACCTGGCTGCATTGTCTCAAAACCTGGCTGCAGACTCTCCACGCCTGGCTGCAGATTCTCCACACCTGGCTGCAGATTCTCCACACCTGGCTGAAGATTCCCCACACCTGGCTGCAGATTCTCCACACCTGGCTGCAGATTCTCCACACCTGGCTGCAGATTCCCAACACCTGGCTGCAGACTCTCCACACCTGGCTGCAGGGTCTCCACACCTGGATGCATGGTCTCCACACCTGGCTGCAGGATCTCCACACCTGGCTGCAGGATCTCCAGAACTGGCTGAAGATTCTCCACACCTGGCTGTAGATTCTCCACACCTGGCTGCAGATTCTCCACACCTGGCTGCAGATTCCCAACACCTGGCTTCAGATTCTCCACACCTGGCTGCACCGTCTCCACACCTGGCTGCAGGGTTTCCACACCTGGCTGCAGGGTATCCACACCTGGCTGCAGGGTTTCCACACCTGGCTACAGGGTCTCCACACCTGGCTTCAGGGTCCCCACATCTGGCTGCAGATTCTCCACATCAGTCTGCATCGTCTCCAAAACTGGCTGCAGGGTCTCCACACCTGGCTGCAGGGTATCCACACTTGGCTGCATCGTCTCCACACCTGGCTGCAGGGTTTCCACACCTGGCTGCAGGGTCTCCACACCTGGCTGCAGATTCCCAACACCTGCCTACAGGGTCCCCACACCTGGCTGCAGGGTCTCCACACCTGGCTGCAGATTCTCCACACCTGGCTGCAGATTCCCAACAGCTGGCTGCAGGGTCTCCACACCTGGATGCAGGGTCTCCACACCTGGCTGCAGGGTCTCTACACCTGGCTGCTGGGTCCACACACCTGGCTGCAGGGTTTCCACACCTGGCTGCAGGGTCCCCACACCTGGCTGCAGGATCTCCACACCTGGCTGCAGGGTCTCCACACCTGGCTGCAGGGTCTCCACACCTGGCTGCAGGATCCCCACACATGGCTTCAGGATCTCCACACCTGGCTGCAGGGTCCCCACACCTGGCTGCAGGATCTCCACACCTGGCTGCAGGATCTCCACACCTGGCTGCAGGGTCTCCACACCTGGCTGCAGGGTCTCCACACCTGGCTGCAGGATCCCCACACATGGCTTCAGGATCTCCACACATGGCTGCAGGGTCCCCACACCTGGCTGCAGGATCTCCACACCTGGCTGCAGGGTCTCCACACCTGGCTACAGGGTCCCCACACCTGGCTGCATTGTCTCAACACCTGGCTGCAGACTCTCCACGCCTGGCTGCAGATTGTCCACACCTGGCTGCAGATTCTCCACACCTGGCTGAAGATTCCCCACACCTGGCTGCAGATTCTCCACACCTGGCTGCAGATTCTCCACACCTGGCTGCAGATTCCCAACACCTGGCTGCAGACTCTCCACACCTGGCTGCAGGGTCTCCACACCTGGATGCATGGTCTCCACACCTGGCTGCAGGATCTCCACAACAGGCTGCAGGGTCTCCACACCTGGCTGCAGGATCTCCACACCTGGCTGCAGATTCCCAACACCTGGCTACAGGGTCCCCACACCTGGCTGCAGGGTTTCCACACCTGGCTACAGGGTCTCCACACCTGGCTTCAGGGTCCCCACATCTGGCTGCAGATTCTCCACACCAGTCTGCATCGTCTCCAAAACTGGCTGCAGGGTCTCCACACCTGGCTGCAGATTCCAAACACCTGGCTACAGGGTCCCCACACTTGGCTGCATCGTCTCCACACCTGGCTGCAGGGTTTCCACACCTGGCTGCAGGGTCTCCACACCTGGCTGCAGATTCCCAACACCTGCCTACAGGGTCCCCACACCTGGCTGCAGGGTCTCCACACCTGGCTGCAGATTCTCCACACCTGGCTGCAGATTCCCAACAGCTGGCTGCAGGGTCTCCACACCTGGATGCAGGGTCTCCACACCTGGCTGCAGGGTCTCTACACCTGGCTGCTGGGTCCACACACCTGGCTGCAGGGTTTCCACACCTGGCTGCAGGGTCCCCACACCTGGCTGCAGGATCTCCACACCTGGCTGCAGGGTCTCCACACCTGGCTGCAGGGTCTCCACACCTGGCTGCAGGATCCCCACACATGGCTTCAGGATCTCCACACCTGGCTGCAGGGTCCCCACACCTGGCTGCAGGACCTCCACACCTGGCTGCAGGATCTCCACACCTGGCTGCAGGGTCTCCACACCTGGCTGCAGGGTCTCCACACCTGGCTGCAGGATCCCCACACATGGCTTCAGGATCTCCACACCTGGCTGCAGGGTCCCCACACCTGGCTGCAGGATCTCCACACCTGGCTGCAGGGTCTCCACACCTGGCTACAGGGTCCCCACACCTGGCTGCATTGTCTCAACACCTGGCTGCAGACTCTCCACGCCTGGCTGCAGATTGTCCACACCTGGCTGCAGATTCTCCACACCTGGCTGAAGATTCCCCACACCTGGCTGCAGATTCTCCACACCTGGCTGCAGATTCTCCACACCTGGCTGCAGATTCCCAACACCTGGCTGCAGACTCTCCACACCTGGCTGCAGGGTCTCCACACCTGGATGCATGGTCTCCACACCTGGCTGCAGGATCTCCACACCAGGCTGCAGGGTCTCCACACCTGGCTGCAGGATCTCCAGAACTGGCTGAAGATTCTCCACACCTGGCTGTAGATTCTCCACACCTGGCTGCAGGGTCTCCACACCTGGATGCATGGTCTCCACACCTGGCTGCAGGATCTCCACACCAGGCTGCAGGGTCTCCACACCTGGCTGCAGGATCTCCAGAACTGGTTGAAGATTCTCCACACCTGGCTGTAGATTCTCCACACCTGGCTGCAGATTCTCCACACCTGGCTGCAGATTCCCAACACCTGGCTTCAGATTCTCCACACCTGGCTGCACCGTCTCCACACCTGGCTGCAGGGTTTCCACACCTGGCTGCACCGTCTCCACACCTGGCTGCAGGGTTTCCACACCTGGCTGCAGGGTATCCACACCTGGCTGCAGGGTTTCCACACCTGGCTACAGGGTCTCCACACCTGGCTTCAGGGTCCCCACATCTGGCTGCAGATTCTCCACACCAGTCTGCATCGTCTCCAAACCTGGCTGCAGGGTCTCCACACCTGGCTGCAGATTCCCAACACCTGGCTACATGGTCCCCACACTTGGCTGCATCGTCTCCACACCTGGCTGCAGGGTTTCCACACCTGGCTGCAGGGTCTCCACACCTGGCTGCAGATTCCCAACACCTGCCTACAGGGTCCCCACACCTGGCTGCAGGGTCTCCACACCTGGCTGCAGATTGTCCACACATGGCTGCAGATTCCCAACAGCTGGCTGCAGGGTCTCCACACCTGGATGCAGGGTCTCCACACCTGGCTGCAGGGTCTCTACACCTGGCTGCTGGGTCCACACACCTGGCTGCAGGGTTTCCACACCTGGCTGCAGGGTCCCCACACCTGGCTGCAGGATCTCCACACCTGGCTGCAGGGTCTCCACACCTGGCTGCAGGGTCTCCACACCTGGCTGCAGGATCCCCACACATGGCTTCAGGATCTCCACACCTGGCTGCAGGGTCCCCACACCTGGCTGCAGGATCTCCACACCTGGCTGCAGGATCTCCACACCTGGCTGCAGGGTCTCCACACCTGGCTGCAGGGTCTCCACACCTGGCTGCAGGATCCCCACACATGGCTTCAGGATCTCCACACCTGGCTGCAGGGTCCCCACACCTGGCTGCAGGATCTCCACACCTGGCTGCAGGGTCTCCACACCTGGCTGCAGGGTCCCCACACTTGGCTGCAGGATCTCCACACCTTGCTGCAGGGTCTCCAAACCTGGATGCAGGGTCTCCACACCTGGCTGCTGGGTCCACCCACTTGGCTGCAGGGTCTCCACACCTGGCTGCAGGGTCTGGACACCTGGATGCAGATTCTCCACACCTCGCTGCAGGGTCTCCACACCTGGCTGCAGGGTCTCCACACCTGAATGCGGGGTCTCCACACCTGGCTGCAGTGTCTCCACACCTGGATGCAGGGTCTCCACACCTGGCAGCAGGGTCTCCACACCTGGCTGCAGGTTCTCCACACCTAGCTGCAGGGTCTCCACACCTGGATGCAGGGTCTCCACACCTGACTGCAGGATCTCCACACCAGGCTGCAGGGTCTCCACACCTGGCTGCAGGATCTCCACAACTGGCTGAAGATTCTCCACACCTGGCTGCAGATTCCCAACACCTGGTTGCAGACTCTCCACACCTGGCTGCACCGTCTCCACACCTGGCTGCAGGGTTTTCACACCTGGCTGCAGGGTTTTCACACCTGGCTGCAGGGTCTCCGCACCTGGCTACAGGGTCTCCACACCTGGCTGCAGGGTTTCCACACCTGGCTGCAGGGTCTCCACACCTAGCTGCAGGGTCCCCACACCTGGCTGCATCGTCTCCAAACCTGGCTGCAGGGTTTCCACAACTGGCTGCAGGGTCTCCACACCTGGCTGCAGATTCCCAACACCTGGCTACAGGGTCCCCACACCTGGCTGCATCGTCTCCACACCTGGCTGCAGGGTTTCCACACCTGGCTGCAGGGTCTCCACACCTGGCTGCAGATTCCCAACACCTGGCTTCAGGGTCCCCACACCTGGCTGCAGGGTCTCCACAACTGGTTGCAGGTTCTCCACACCTGGCTGCAGGGTCTTCTCACCTGGGTGCAGATTGTGCACACCTGGCTGAAGATTCTCCACACCTGGCTGCAGATTCTCCACACCTGGCTGCAGATTCTCCACACCTGGCTGCAGGGTCTCCACAACTGGCTGCAGGGTCCCCACACCTGGCTGCAGGGTCCCCACACCTGGCTGCAGGGTCTGCAAACCTGGCTGCAGCGTCCCCACACCTGGCTGCAGGATCTCCACACCTGGCTGCAGGGTCCCCACACCTGGCTGCAGGATCTCGACACCTGGCTGCAGGGTCTCCAAACCTGGCTGCAGCTACCCCACACCTGGCTGCAGGGTCTCCACACCTGGCTGCAGATTCCTAACAACTGGCGACAGGGTCCCCAAACCTGGCTGCAGATTCTCCAGACCTGGCTGCATCATCTCGACGCCTGGCTGCAGGGTTTCCACACCTGGATGCAGATTCCCAACACTTGGCTACAGGGTCCCCACACCTGGCTGCATCGTCTCCACACCTGGCTGCAGGGTTTCCACACCTGGCTGCAGGGTTTCCACACCTGGCTGCAGGGTCTCCACACCTGGCTGCAGGGTCTCCACACCTGGCTACAGGGTCTCCACACCTGGCAACAGGGTCCCCACATCTGGCTGCAGAATCTCCACACCAGGCTGCATCGTCTCCACACCTGGCTGCAGGTTTCCACACCTGGCTGCAGGGTCTCCACACCTGGCTGCAGGGTCCCCACACCTGGCTGCATTGTCTCCAAACCTGGCTGCAGGGTTTCCACAACTGGCTGCAGGGTCTCCACACCTGGCTGCAGGGTCCCCACACCTGGCTGCATCGTCTCCACACCTGGCTGCAGGGTTTGCACACCTGGCTGCAGGGTCTCCACACCTGGCTGCAGATTCCCAACACCTGGCTACAGGGTCCCCACACCTGGCTGCAGGGTCTCCACACCTGGCTGCAGATTCTACACACCTGGCTGCAGATTCCCAACAGCTGGCTGCAGGGTCTCCACACCTGGCTGCAGACTCTCCACGCATGGCTGCAGATTCTCCACACCTGGCTGCAGGGCCTCCACACCTGGCTGCAGATTCCCAACACCTGGCTACAGGGTCTCCACACCTGGCTGCAGATTCTCCACACCTGGCTGCAGATTCTCCACACCTGGCTGCAGATTCTCCACACCTGGCTGCAGATTCTCCACACCTGGCTACAGATTCCCAACACCTGGCTGCAGATTCTCCACACCTGGCTGCAGATTCTCCACACCTGGCTGCAGATTCTCCACACCTGGCTGAAGATTCCCCACACCTGGCTGCAGATTCTCCACACCTGGCTGCAGATTCTCCACACCTGGCTGAAGATTCCCCACACCTGGCTGCAGATTCTCCACACCTGGCTGCAGATTCTCCACACCTGGCTACAGATTCCCAACACCTGGCTGCAGACTCTCCACACCTGGCTGCAGGGTCTCCACACCTGGATGCATGGTCTCCACACCTGGCTGCAGGATCTCCACACCAGGCTGCAGGGTCTCCACACCTGGCTGCAGGATCTCCAGAACTGGCTGAAGATTCTCCACACCTGGCTGTAGATTCTCCACACCTGGCTGCAGATTCTCCACACCTGGCTGCAGATTCCCAACACCAACTTCAGATTCTCCACACCTGGCTGCACCGTCTCCACACCTGGCTGCAGATTCCCAACACCTGCCTACAGGGTCCCCACACCTGGCTGCAGGGTCTCCACACCTGGCTGCAGATTGTCCACACATGGCTGCAGATTCCCAACAGCTGGCTGCAGGGTCTCCACACCTGGATGCAGGGTCTCCACACCTGGCTGCAGGGTCTCTACACCTGGCTGCTGGGTCCACACACCTGGCTGCAGGGTTTCCACACCTGGCTGCAGGGTCCCCACACCTGGCTGCAGGATCTCCACACCTGGCTGCAGGGTCTCCACACCTGGCTGCAGGGTCTCCACACCTGGCTGCAGGATCCCCACACATGGCTTCAGGATCTCCACACCTGGCTGCAGGGTCCCCACACCTGGCTGCAGGATCTCCACACCTGGCTGCAGGATCTCCACACCTGGCTGCAGGGTCTCCACACCTGGCTGCAGGGTCTCCACACCTGGCTGCAGGATCCCCACACATGGCTTCAGGATCTCCACACCTGGCTGCAGGGTCCCCACACCTGGCTGCAGGATCTCCACACCTGGCTGCAGGGTCTCCACACCTGGCTGCAGGGTCCCCACACTTGGCTGCAGGATCTCCACACCTTGCTGCAGGGTCTCCAAACCTGGATGCAGGGTCTCCACACCTGGCTGCTGGGTCCACCCACCTGGCTGCAGGGTCTCCACACCTGGCTGCAGGGTCTGGACACCTGGATGCAGATTCTCCACACCTCGCTGCAGGGTCTCCACACCTGGCTGCAGGGTCTCCACACCTGAATGCGGGGTCTCCACACCTGGCTGCAGTGTCTCCACACCTGGATGCAGGGTCTCCACACCTGGCAGCAGGGTCTCCACACCTGGCTGCAGGTTCTCCACACCTAGCTGCAGGGTCTCCACACCTGGATGCAGGGTCTCCACACCTGACTGCAGGATCTCCACACCAGGCTGCAGGGTCTCCACACCTGGCTGCAGGATCTCCACAACTGGCTGAAGATTCTCCACACCTGGCTGCAGATTCCCAACACCTGGTTGCAGACTCTCCACACCTGGCTGCACCGTCTCCACACCTGGCTGCAGGGTTTTCACACCTGGCTGCAGGGTTTTCACACCTGGCTGCAGGGTCTCCGCACCTGGCTACAGGGTCTCCACACCTGGCTGCAGGGTTTCCACACCTGGCTGCAGGGTCTCCACACCTAGCTGCAGGGTCCCCACACCTGGCTGCATCGTCTCCAAACCTGGCTGCAGGGTTTCCACAACTGGCTGCAGGGTCTCCACACCTGGCTGCAGATTCCCAACACCTGGCTACAGGGTCCCCACACCTGGCTGCATCGTCTCCACACCTGGCTGCAGGGTTTCCACACCTGGCTGCAGGGTCTCCACACCTGGCTGCAGATTCCCAACACCTGGCTTCAGGGTCCCCACACCTGGCTGCAGGGTCTCCACAACTGGTTGCAGGTTCTCCACACCTGGCTGCAGGGTCTTCTCACCTGGGTGCAGATTGTGCACACCTGGCTGAAGATTCTCCACACCTGGCTGCAGATTCTCCACACCTGGCTGCAGATTCTCCACACCTGGCTGCAGGGTCTCCACAACTGGCTGCAGGGTCCCCACACCTGGCTGCAGGGTCCCCACACCTGGCTGCAGGGTCTGCAAACCTGGCTGCAGCGTCCCCACACCTGGCTGCAGGATCTCCACACCTGGCTGCAGGGTCTCCAAACCTGGCTGCAGCTACCCCACACCTGGCTGCAGGGTCTCCACACCTGGCTGCAGATTCCTAACAACTGGCGACAGGGTCCCCAAACCTGGCTGCAGATTCTCCAGACCTGGCTGCATCATCTCGACGCCTGGCTGCAGGGTTTCCACACCTGGATGCAGATTCCCAACACTTGGCTACAGGGTCCCCACACCTGGCTGCATCGTCTCCACACCTGGCTGCAGGGTTTCCACACCTGGCTGCAGGGTTTCCACACCTGGCTGCAGGGTCTCCACACCTGGCTGCAGGGTCTCCACACCTGGCTACAGGGTCTCCACACCTGGCAACAGGGTCCCCACATCTGGCTGCAGAATCTCCACACCAGGCTGCATCGTCTCCACACCTGGCTGCAGGTTTCCACACCTGGCTGCAGGGTCTCCACACCTGGCTGCAGGGTCCCCACACCTGGCTGCATTGTCTCCAAACCTGGCTGCAGGGTTTCCACAACTGGCTGCAGGGTCTCCACACCTGGCTGCAGGGTCCCCACACCTGGCTGCATCGTCTCCACACCTGGCTGCAGGGTTTGCACACCTGGCTGCAGGGTCTCCACACCTGGCTGCAGATTCCCAACACCTGGCTACAGGGTCCCCACACCTGGCTGCAGGGTCTCCACACCTGGCTGCAGATTCTACACACCTGGCTGCAGATTCCCAACAGCTGGCTGCAGGGTCTCCACACCTGGCTGCAGATTCTCCACGCATGGCTGCAGATTCTCCACACCTGGCTGCAGGGCCTCCACACCTGGCTGCAGATTCCCAACACCTGGCTACAGGGTCTCCACACCTGGCTGCAGATTCTCCACACCTGGCTGCAGATTCTCCACACCTGGCTGCAGATTCTCCACACCTGGCTGCAGATTCTCCACACCTGGCTACAGATTCCCAACACCTGGCTGCAGATTCTCCACACCTGGCTGCAGATTCTCCACACCTGGCTGCAGATTCTCCACACCTGGCTGAAGATTCCCCACACCTGGCTGCAGATTCTCCACACCTGGCTGCAGATTCTCCACACCTGGCTGAAGATTCCCCACACCTGGCTGCAGATTCTCCACACCTGGCTGCAGATTCTCCACACCTGGCTACAGATTCCCAACACCTGGCTGCAGACTCTCCACACCTGGCTGCAGGGTCTCCACACCTGGATGCATGGTCTCCACACCTGGCTGCAGGATCTCCACACCAGGCTGCAGGGTCTCCACACCTGGCTGCAGGATCTCCAGAACTGGCTGAAGATTCTCCACACCTGGCTGTAGATTCTCCACACCTGGCTGCAGATTCTCCACACCTGGCTGCAGATTCCCAACACCAACTTCAGATTCTCCACACCTGGCTGCACCGTCTCCACACCTGGCTGCAGGGTTTCCACACCTGGCTGCAGGGTATCCACACCTGGCTGCAGGGTATCCACACCTGGCTGCAGGGTTTCCACACCTGGCTACAGGGTCTCCACACCTGGCTTCAGGGTCCCCACATCTGGCTGCAGATTCTCCACACCAGTCTGCATCGTCTCCAAACCTGGCTGCAGGGTCACCACACCTGGCTGCAGATTCCCAACACCTGGCTACAGGGTCCCCACACCTGGCTGCATTGTCTCCACACCTGGCTGCAGGGTTTCCACACCTGGCTGCAGGGTCTCCACACCTGGCTGCAGATTCCCAACACCTGCCTACAGGGTCCCCACACCTGGCTGCAGGGTCTCCACACCTGGCTGCAGATTCTCCACACCTGGCTGCAGATTCCCAACAGCTGGCTGCAGGGTCTCCACACCTGGATGCAGGGTCTCCACACCTGGCTGCAGGGTCTCCACACCTGGCTGCTGGGTCCACACACCTGGCTGCAGGGTTTCCACACCTGGCTGCAGGGTCCCCACACCTGGCTGCAGGATCGCCACACCTGGCTGCAGGGTCTCCACACCTGGCTGCAGGGTCTCCACACCTGGCTGCAGGATCCCCACACATGGCTTCAGGATCTCCACACCTGGCTGCAGGGTCCCCACACCTGGCTGCAGGATCTCCACACCTGGCTGCAGGATCTCCACACCTGGCTGCAGGGTCTCCACACCTGGCTGCAGGGTCTCCACACCTGGCTGCAGGATCCCCACACATGGCTTCAGGATCTCCACACCTGGCTGCAGGGTCCCCACACCTGGCTGCAGGATCTCTACACCTGGCTGCAGGGTCTCCACACCTGGCTGCAGGGTCCCCACACTTGGCTGCAGGATCTCCACACCTTGCTGCAGGGTCTCCAAACCTGGATGCAGGGTCTCCACACCTGGCTGCTGGGTCCACCCACCTGGCTGCAGGGTCTCCACACCTGGCTGCAGTGTCTCCACACCTGGCTGCAGGGTCTGGACACCTGGCTGCAGGGTCTCCACACCTGGCTGCAGGGTCTCCACACCTGAATGCGGGGTCTCCACACCTGGCTGCAGTGTCTCCACACCTGGATGCAGGGTCTCCACACCTGGCAGCAGGGTCTCCACACCTGGCTGCAGGGTCCCCAAACCTGGCTGCACGGTCTCGCCACCTGGCTGCAGGGTCCCCACACCTGGCTGCAGTTTCTCCACATCTGGCTTCAGGGTCTCCACACCTGGCTGCAGGGTCTCCGCACCTGGCTGCAGTTTCTCCACATCTGGCTGCAGGATCTCCACATCTGGCTGCAGGGTCTCCACACCTGGCTGCACGATCTCCATACCTGGCTTAAGGATCTCCACACCTGGCTGCAGTTTCTCCACATCTGGCTGCAGGGTCTCCACACCTGGCTGCAAAGTCTCCGCACCTGGCTGCAGTTTCTCCACATCTGGCTGCAGGATCTCCACACCTGGCTGCACGATCTCCACACCTGGCTGCACGATCTCCATACCTGGCTGCAGTGTCTCCACACCTGGCTGCAGTGTCTCCACAACTGGCTGCAGGGTCTTCACACCTGGCTGCAGGGTCTCCACACCTGGCTGCTGGGTCTCCAAACCTGGATGCATGGTCTCCACACCTGGCTGCAGGGTCTCCACACCTGGCTGCAGGGTCTCCACACCTGGCTGCTGGGTCCACACACCTGGTTGCAGGGTTTCCACACCTGGCTGCAGGGTCCACACACCTGGCTGCAGAATCTCCACACCTGGCTGCAGGATCTCCACACCTGGCTGCAGGATCTCCACACATGGCTGCGGGGTCTCCATACCTGGCTGCAGGGTCTCCACACCTGGCTGCAGGGTCTCCACACCTGGCTGCAGGGTCTCCACACCTGGATGCAGGGTATCCACACCTGGCTGCAGGGTCTCCACAACAGGCTGCAGGATCTCCTCACCTGGCTGCAGTGTCTCCACACCTTGCTGCAGATTCTCCACATCTGGCGGCAGGATCTCCACACCAGGCTTCAGGGTCTCCACACCTGGCTGCAGATTCTCCACATCTGGCTGCAGGATCTCCACACCTGGCTGCACGATCTCCACACCTGGCTGCACGGTCTCCACACCTGCCTGCAGGGACTCCGCACATGGCTGCAGATTCTCCACACCTGGCTGCAGGGTCTCCACACCTGGCTGCAGCATCCCCACATCTGGCTGCAGGGTCTCCACACCTGGCTGCAGATTCTCCACACCTGGCTGCAGGATCCCCACACCTGGCTGCAGTGTCTCCACACCTGGCTGCAGGGTCCCCACACCTGGCTGCAGGGTCCCCACACCTGGCTGCAGGGTCTCCACACCTGGCTGCAGGGTCTCCACACCTGGCTGCTGGGTCCACACACCTGACTGCAGGGTCTCCACACCTGGATGCAGAGTCTCCACACCTCGCTGCAGGGTCCCCACACCTGGCTGCATGGTCTCCACACCTGGCTGCAGTGTCTCCACACCTGGATGCAGGGTCTCCACACCTGGCTGCAGTGTCTCCACAACTGGCTGCAGGTTCCCCACGCATGGATGCAGATTCTCCACACCTGGCTGCAGGGTCTCCACACCTGGCTGCAGATTCCCAACACCTGGCTACAGGGTCCCCACACCTGGCTGCATCGTCTCAACACCTGGCTGCAGACTCTCCACGCCTGGCTGCAGATTCTCCACACCTGGCTGCAGATTCCCCACACCTGGCTGAAGATTCTCCACACCTGGCTGCAGATTCTCCACACCTGGCTGCAGATTCTCCACACCTGGCTGCAGATTCCCAACACCTGGCTGCAGACTCTCCACACCTGGCTGCAGGGTCTCCACACCTGGATGCAGGGTCTCCACACCTGGCTGCAGGATCTCCACACCAGGCTGCAGGGTCTCCACACCTGGCTGCAGGGTCTCCACACCTGGCTGCAGGTTCTCCAGAACTGGCTGAAGATTCTCCACACCTGGCTGTAGATTCTCCACACCTGGCTGCAGATTCTCCACACCTGGTTGCAGATTCCCAACACCTGGCTTCAGATTCTCCACACCTGGCTGCACCGTCTCCACACCTGGCTGCAGGGTTTCCACACCTGGCTGCACCGTCTCCGCACCTGGCTGCAGGGTTTCCACACCTGGCTGCAGGGTATCCACACCTGGCTGCAGGGTCTCCACACCTGGCTACAGGGTCTCCACACCTGGCTTCAGGGTCCACACATCTGGCTGCAGATTCTCCACACCAGTCTGCATCGTCTCCAAACCTGGCTGCAGGCTCTCCACACCTGGCTGCAGATTCCCAACACCTGGCTACAGGGTCCCCACACCTGGCTGCATCGTCTCGACACCTGGCTGCAGGGTTTCCACACCTGGCTGCAGGGTCTCCACACCTGGCTGCAGATTCTCCATGCCTGGCTGCAGGTCCTCCACACCTGGCTGCAGATTCTCCACACTTGGCTGCAGATTCCCAACAGCTGGCTGCAGGGTCTCCACAACTGTCTGCAGGGTCTCCACACCTGGCTGCAGATTCTGCACACCTGGCTGAAGATTCTCCACACCTGGCTGCAGATTCCCCACACCTGGCTATAGGGTCTCCACACCTGGCTGCAGGGTCCCCACACCTGGCTGCAGGGTCTCCACACCTGGCTGCAGGGTCTCCGCACCTGGCTGCAGGGTCTCCACACCTGCCTGCAGGGTCTCCACACCTGGCTGCAGATTCTCCACACCTGGCTGCTGGGTCTCCAAACCTGGCTGCAGGGTCTCCACACCTGGCTGCAGGATCTCCACACCTGGCTGCAGGGTCCCCACACCTGGCTGCAGGATCACCACACCTGGCTGCAGGGTTTCCACACCTGGCTGCAGGGTCCCCACACCTGGCTGCAGGATCTCCACACCTGGCTGCAGGGTTTCCACACCTGGCTGCAGGGTCTCCACACTTGGCTGCAGGGTCTCCACACCTCGCTGCAGGGTCTCCACACCTGGATGCGGGGTCTCCACACCTGGCTGCAGGGTCTCCACACCTGGCTGCAGGGTCTCCACACCTGGCTGCAGGGTCTCCACACCTGGATGCAGGGTATCCACACCTGGCTGCAGGATCTCCACACCAGGCTGCAGGGTCTCCACACCTGGCTGCAGGGTCTCCGCACCTGGCTGCAGATTCTCCACATCTGGCTGCAGGATCTCCACACCTGGCTGCAGGATCTCCACACCAGGCTTAAGGGTCTCCACACCTGGCTGCAGATTCTCCACATCTGGCTGCAGGATCTCCACACCTGTCTGCACGATCTCCACACCTGGCTGCAGGGTTTCCACACCTGGCTGCAGGGTCCCCACACCTGGCTGCAGGATCGCCACACCTGGCTGCAGGGTCTCCACACCTGGCTGCAGGGTCTCCACACCTGGCTGCAGGATCCCCACACATGGCTTCAGGATCTCCACACCTGGCTGCAGGGTCCCCACACCTGGCTGCAGGATCTCCACACCTGGCTGCAGGATCTCCACACCTGGCTGCAGGGTCTCCACACCTGGCTGCAGGGTCTCCACACCTGGCTGCAGGATCCCCACACATGGCTTCAGGATCTCCACACCTGGCTGCAGGGTCCCCACACCTGGCTGCAGGATCTCTACACCTGGCTGCAGTTTCTCCACACCTGGCTGCAGGGTCCCCACACTTGGCTGCAGGATCTCCACACCTTGCTGCAGGGTCTCCAAACCTGGATGCAGGGTCTCCACACCTGGCTGCTGGGTCCACCCACCTGGCTGCAGGGTCTCCACACCTGGCTGCAGTGTCTCCACACCTGGCTGCAGGGTCTGGACACCTGGATGCAGATTCTCCACACCTCGCTGCAGGGTCTCCACACCTGGCTGCAGGGTCTCCACACCTGAATGCGGGGTCTCCACACCTGGCTGCAGTGTCTCCACACCTGGATGCAGGGTCTCCACACCTGGCAGCAGGGTCTCCACACCTGGCTGCAGGGTCCCCAAACCTGGCTGCACGGTCTCGCCACCTGGCTGCAGGGTCCCCACACCTGGCTGCAGTTTCTCCACATCTGGCTTCAGGGTCTCCACACCTGGCTGCAGGATCTCCACACCTGGCTTAAGGATCTCCACACCTGGCTGCAGTTTCTCCACATCTGGCTGCAGGGTCTCCACACCTGGCTGCAAAGTCTCCGCACCTGGCTGCAGTTTCTCCACATCTGGCTGCAGGATCTCCATACCTGGCTGCAGGATCTCCACACCTGCTGCAGCGTTCCCACACCTGGCTGCAGTGTCTCCACACCTGGCTGCAGTGTCTCCACACCTGGCTGCAGGGTCTTCACACCTGGCTGCAGGGTCTCCACACCTGGCTGCTGGGTCTCCAAACCTGGATGCAGGGTCTCCACACCTGGCTGCAGGGTCTCCACACCTGGCTGCAGGGTCTCCACACCTGGCTGCTGGGTCCACACACCTGGTTGCAGGGTTTCCACACCTGGCTGCAGGGTCCACACACCTGGCTGCAGAATCTCCACACCTGGCTGCAGGATCTCCACACCTGGCTGCAGGATCTCCACACATGGCTGCGGGGTCTCCATACCTGGCTGCAGGGTCTCCACACCTGGCTGCAGGGTCTCCACACCTGGCTGCAGGGTCTCCACACCTGGATGCAGGGTATCCACACCTGGCTGCAGGGTCTCCACAACAGGCTGCAGGATCTCCTCACCTGGCTGCAGTGTCTCCACACCTTGCTGCAGATTCTCCACATCTGGCGGCAGGATCTCCACACCAGGCTTCAGGGTCTCCACACCTGGCTGCAGATTCTCCACATCTGGCTGCAGGATCTCCACACCTGGCTGCACGATCTCCACACCTGGCTGCACGGTCTCCACACCTGCCTGCAGGGACTCCGCACCTGGCTGCAGATTCTCCACACCTGGCTGCAGGGTCTCCACACCTGGCTGCAGCATCCCCACATCTGGCTGCAGGGTCTCCACACCTGGCTGCAGATTCTCCACACCTGGCTGCAGGATCCCCACACCTGGCTGCAGTGTCTCCACACCTGGCTGCAGGGTCCCCACACCTGGCTGCAGGGTCCCCACACCTGGCTGCAGGGTCTCCACACCTGGCTGCAGGGTCTCCACACCTGGCTGCTGGGTCCACACACCTGACTGCAGGGTCTCCACACCTGGATGCAGAGTCTCCACACCTCGCTGCAGGGTCCCCACACCTGGCTGCATGGTCTCCACACCTGGCTGCAGTGTCTCCACACCTGGATGCAGGGTCTCCACACCTGGCTGCAGTGTCTCCACAACTGGCTGCAGGTTCCCCACGCATGGCTGCAGATTCTCCACACCTGGCTGCAGGGTCTCCACACCTGGCTGCAGATTCCCAACACCTGGCTACAGGGTCCCCACACCTGGCTGCATCGTCTCAACACCTGGCTGCAGACTCTCCACGCCTGGCTGCAGATTCTCCACACCTGGCTGCAGATTCCCCACACCTGGCTGAAGATTCTCCACACCTGGCTGCAGATTCTCCACACCTGGCTGCAGATTCTCCACACCTGGCTGCAGATTCCCAACACCTGGCTGCAGACTCTCCACACCTGGCTGCAGGGTCTCCACACCTGGATGCAGGGTCTCCACACCTGGCTGCAGGATCTCCACACCAGGCTGCAGGGTCTCCACACCTGGCTGCAGGGTCTCCACACCTGGCTGCAGGATCTCCAGAACTGGCTGAAGATTCTCCACACCTGGCTGTAGATTCTCCACACCAGGCTGCAGATTCTCCACACCTGGTTGCAGATTCCCAACACCTGGCTTCAGATTCTCCACACCTGGCTGCACCGTCTCCACACCTGGCTGCAGGGTTTCCACACCTGGCTGCACCGTCTCCGCACCTGGCTGCAGGGTTTCCACACCTGGCTGCAGGGTATCCACACCTGGCTGCAGGGTCTCCACACCTGGCTACAGGGTCTCCACACCTGGCTTCAGGGTCCACACATCTGGCTGCAGATTCTCCACACCAGTCTGCATCGTCTCCAAACCTGGCTGCAGGCTCTCCACACCTGGCTGCAGATTCCCAACACCTGGCTACAGGGTCCCCACACCTGGCTGCATCGTCTCCACACCTGGCTGCAGGGTTTCCACACCTGGCTGCAGGGTCTCCACACCTGGCTGCAGATTCTCCACGCCTGGCTGCAGGTCCTCCACACCTGGCTGCAGATTCTCCACACTTGGCTGCAGATTCCCAACAGCTGGCTGCAGGGTCTCCACAACTGTCTGCAGGGTCTCCACACCTGGCTGCAGATTCTGCACACCTGGCTGAAGATTCTCCACACCTGGCTGCAGATTCCCCACACCTGGCTATAGGGTCTCCACACCTGGCTGCAGGGTCCCCACACCTGGCTGCAGGGTCTCCACACCTGGCTGCAGGGTCTCCGCACCTGGCTGCAGGGTCTCCACACCTGCCTGCAGGGTCTCCACACCTGGCTGCAGATTCTCCACACCTGGCTGCTGGGTCTCCAAACCTGGCTGCAGGGTCTCCACACCTGGCTGCAGGATCTCCACACCTGGCTGCAGGGTCCCCACACCTGGCTGCAGGATCACCACACCTGGCTGCAGGGTTTCCACACCTGGCTGCAGGGTCCCCACACCTGGCTGCAGGACCTCCACACCTGGCTGCAGGGTTTCCACACCTGGCTGCAGGGTCTCCACACTTGGCTGCAGGGTCTCCACACCTCGCTGCAGGGTCTCCACACCTGGATGCGGGGTCTCCACACCTGGCTGCAGGGTCTCCACACCTGGCTGCAGGGTCTCCACACCTGGCTGCAGGGTCTCCACACCTGGATGCAGGGTATCCACACCTGGCTGCAGGATCTCCACACCAGGCTGCAGGGTCTCCACACCTGGCTGCAGGGTCTCCGCACCTGGCTGCAGATTCTCCACATCTGGCTGCAGGATCTCCACACCTGGCTGCAGGATCTCCACACCAGGCTTAAGGGTCTCCACACCTGGCTGCAGATTCTCCACATCTGGCTGCAGGATCTCCACACCTGGCTGCACGATCTCCACACCTGCTGCAGCTTTCCCACACCTGGCTGCAGTGTCTCCACACCTGGCTGCAGGATCGCCACACCTGGCTGCAGGGTCTCCACACCTGGATGCAGATTCTCCACACCTGGCTGCAGGGTCTCCACACCTGGCTGCAGCATCCCCACGTCTGGCTGCAGGGTCTCCACACCTGGCTGCTGGGTCCCCACACCTGGCTGCTCGGTCTCCACACCTGGCTGCAGGATCTCGACACCTGGCTGCAGGGTCTCCACACCTGAATGCAGCATCTACACACCTGGCTGCAGGGTCTCCACACCTGGCTGCAGGGGCCCCACACCTGGCTGCAGGGTCTCCACACCTGGGTACAGGGTCTCCACACTTGGCTGCAGTGTCTCCACACCTGGCTGCATGGTCTCCACACCTGGCTGCAGTGTCTCCACACCTGGATGCAGGGTCTCCACAACAGGCTGCAGGATCACCACTCCTGGCTGCAGGGTCTCCACACCTGGATGCAGGTTCTACACACCTGGCTACAGGGCCCCCCAGCTGGCTGCAGACTCTCGCCACCTGTCTGCAGATTCTCCATTCCTGGCTGCAGGGTCTCCACACCTGGCTTCAGGGTCTCCACACCTGGCTGCAGGATCTCAACACCTGGCTGCAGGGGCCCCACACCTGGATGCAGGGTCTCCACACCTGGCTGCAGATTCTCCACACGTGGCTGCAGATTCCCAACAGCTGGCTGCAGGGTCTCCACACCTGGCTGCAGGGTCTCCACACCTGGCTGCAGGGTCTCCACACCTGGCTGCAGGGTCTCCACACCTGGATGCAGGGTATCCACACCTGGCTGCAGGGTCTCCACAACAGGCTGCAGGATCTCCTCACCTGGCTGCAGTGTCTCCACACCTGGCTGCAGATTCTCCACATCTGGCTGCAGGATCTCCACACCAGGCTTAAGGGTCTCCACACCTGGCTGCAGATTCTCCACATCTGGCTGCAGGATCTCCACACCTGGCTGCACGATCTCCACACCTGGCTGCACGGTCTCCACACCTGCCTGCAGGGTCTCCGCACCTGGCTGCAGATTCTCCACACCTGGCTGCAGGGTCTCCACACCTGGCTGCAGCATCCCCACATCTGGCTGCAGGGTCTCCACACCTGGCTGCAGATTCTCCACACCTGGCTGCAGGATCCCCACACCTGGCTGCAGGGTCTCCACACCTGGCTGCAGGGTCCCCACACCTGGCTGCAGGGTCCCCACACCTGGCTGCAGGGTCTCCACACCTGGCTGCAGGGTCTCCACACCTGGCTGCTGGGTCCACACACCTGGCTGCAGGGTCTCCACACCTGGATGCAGAGTCTCCACACCTCGCTGCAGGGTCCCCACACCTGGCTGCATGGTCTCCACACCTGGCTGCAGTGTCTCCACACCTGGATGCAGGGTCTCCACACCTGGCTACAGGGTCCCCACACCTGGCTGCATCGTCTCAACACCTGGCTGCAGACTCTCCACGGCTGGCTGCAGATTCTCCACACCTGGCTGCAGATTCTCCACACCTGGCTGAAGATTCTCCACACCTGGCTGCAGATTCTCCACACCTGGCTGCAGATTCTCCACAGCTGGCTGCAGATTCCCAACACCTGGCTGCAGACTCTCCACACCTGGCTGCAGGGTCTCCACACCTGGATGCAGGGTCTCCACACCTGGCTGCAGGATCTCCACACCAGGCTGCAGGGTCTCCACACCTGGCTGCAGGGTCTCCACACCTGGCTGCAGGATCTCCAGAACTGGCTGAAGATTCTCCACACCTGGCTGTAGATTCTCCACACCTGGCTGCAGATTCTCCACACCTGGTTGCAGATTCCCAATACCTGGCTTCAGATTCTCCACACCTGGCTGCACCGTCTCCACACCTGGCTGCAGGGTTTCCACACCTGGCTGCACCGTCTCCACACCTGGCTGCAGGGTTTCCACACCTGGCTGCAGGGTATCCACACCTGGCTGCAGGGTCTCCACACCTGGCTACAGGGTCTCCACACCTGGCTTCAGGATCCGCACATCTGGCTGCAGATTCTCCACACCAGTCTGCATCGTCTCCAAACCTGGCTGCAGGCTCTCCACACCTGGCTGCAGATTCCCAACATCTGGCTAAAGGGTCCCCACACCTGGCTGCATCGTCTCCACACCTGGCTGCAGGGTTTCCACACCTGGCTGCAGGGTCTCCACACATGGCTGCAGATTCTCCACGCCTGGCTGCAGGTCCTCCACACCTGGCTGCAGATTCTCCACACTTGGCTGCAGATTCCCAACAGCTGGCTGCAGGGTCTCCACAACTGTCTGCAGGGTCTCCACACCTGGCTGCAGATTCTGCACACCTGGCTGAAGATTCTCCACACCTGGCTGCAGATTCCCCACACCTGGCTGCAGGATCCCCACACCTGGCTGCAGGGTCTCCACACCTGGCTGCAGGGTCCCCACACCTGGCTGCAGGGTCCCCACACCTGGCTGCAGCGTCTCCACACCTGGCTGCAGGGTCTCCACACCTGGCTGCTGGGTCCACACACCTGGCTGCAGGGTCTCCACACCTGGATGCAGAGTCTCCACACCTCGCTGCAGGGTCCCCACACCTGGCTGCATGGTCTCCACACCTGGCTGCAGTGTCTCCACACCTGGATGCAGGGTCTCCACACCTGGCTGCAGGGTCTCCACAACTGGCTGCAGGTTCCCCACGCATGGATGCAGATTCTCCACACCTGGCTGCAAGGTCTCCACACCTGGCTACAGGGTCCCCACACCTGGCTGCATCGTCTCAACACCTGGCTGCAGACTCTCCACGCCTGGCTGCAGATTCTCCACACCTGGCTGCAGATTCTCCACACCTGGCTGAAGATTCTCCACACCTGGCTGCAGATTCTCCACACCTGGCTGCAGATTCTCCACAGCTGGCTGCAGATTCCCAACACCTGGCTGCAGACTCTCCACACCTGGCTGCAGGGTCTCCACACCTGGATGCAGGGTCTCCACACCTGGCTGCAGGATCTCCACACCAGGCTGCAGGGTCTCCACACCTGGCTGCAGGGTCTCCACACCTGGCTGCAGGATCTCGAGAACTGGTTGAAGATTCTCCACACCTGGCTGTAGATTCTCCACACCTGGCTGCAGATTCTCCACACCTGGCTGCACCGTCTCCACACCTGGCTGCAGGGTTTCCACACCTGGCTGCACCGTCTCCACACCTGGCTGCAGGGTTTCCACACCTGGCTGCAGGGTATCCACACCTGGCTGCAGGGTTTCCACACCTGGCTGCACCGTCTCCACACCTGGCTGCAGGGTTTCCACACCTGGCTGCAGGGTATCCACACCTGGCTGCAGGGTCTCCACACCTGGCTACAGGGTCTCCACACCTGGCTTCAGGGTCCGCACATCTGGCTGCAGATTCTCCACACCAGTCTGCATCGTCTCCAAACCTGGCTGCAGGCTCTCCACACCTGGCTGCAGATTCCCAACATCTGGCTACAGGGTCCCCACACCTGGCTGCATCGTCTCCACACCTGGCTGCAGGGTTTCCACACCTGGCTGCAGGGTCTCCACACCTGGCTGCAGATTCTCCACGCCTGGCTGCAGGTCCTCCACACCTGGCTGCAGATTCTCCACACTTGGATGCAGATTCCCAACAGCTGGCTGCAGGGTCTCCACAACAGTCTGCAGGGTCTCCACACCTGGCTGCAGATTCTGCACACCTGGCTGAAGATTCTCCACACCTGGCTGCAGATTCCCCACACCTGGCTGCAGGGTCTTCTCACCTGGGTGCAGATTCTGCACACCTGGATTCAGGGTCTCCTCACCTGAATGCAGCATCTACACACCTGGCTGCAGGGTCTCCACACCTGGCTGCAGGGGCCCCACACCTGGCTGCAGGGTCTCCACACCTGGCTGCAGATTCCCAACATCTGGCTACAGGGTCCCCACACCTGGCTGCATCGTCTCCACACCTGGCTGCAGGGTTTCCACACCTGGCTGCAGGGTCTCCACACCTGGCTGCAGATTCTCCACGCCTGGCTGCAGGTCCTCCACACCTGGCTGCAGATTCTCCACACTTGGATGCAGATTCCCAACAGCTGGCTGCAGGGTCTCCACAACTGTCTGCAGGGTCTCCACACCTGGCTGCAGATTCTGCACACCTGGCTGAAGATTCTCCACACCTGGCTGCAGATTCCCCACACCTGGCTACAGGGTCTCCACACCTGGCTGCAGGGTCCCCACACCTGGCTGCAGGGTCTCCACACCTGGCTGCAGGGTCTCCGCACCTGGCTGCAGGGTCTCCACACCTGCCTGCAGGGTCTCCACACCTGGCTGCAGATTCTCCACACCTGGCTGCTGGGTGTCCAAACCTGGCTGCAGGGTCTCCACACCTGGCTGCAGGATCTCCACACCTGGCTGCAGGGTCCCCACACCTGGCTGCAGGATCTCCACACCTGGCTGCAGGGTTTCCACACCTGGCTGCAGGGTCCCCACACCTGGCTGCAGGATCTCCACACCTGGCTGCAGGGTTTCCACACCTGGCTGCAGGGTCTCCACACTTGGCTGCAGGGTCTCCACACCTCGCTGCAGGGTCTCCACACCTGGATGCGGGGTCTCCACACCTGGCTGCAGGGTCTCCACACCTGGCTGCAGGGTCTCCACACCTGGCTGCAGGGTCTCCACACCTGGATGCAGGGTATCCACACCTGGCTGCAGGGTCTCCACAACAGGCTGCAGGATCTCCTCACCTGGCTGCAGTGTCTCCACATCTGGCTTCAGGGTCTCCACACCTGGCTGCAGGGTCTCCGCACCTGGCTGCAGATTCTCCACATCAGGCTGCAGGATCTCCACACCTGGCTGCAGGATCTCCACACCAGGCTGCAGGGTCTCCACACCTGGCTGCAGTGTCTCCGCACCTGGCTGCAGATTCTCCACATCTGGCTGCAGGATCTCCACACCTGGCTGCAGGATCTCCACACCAGGCTTAAGGGTCTCCACACCTGGCTGCAGATTCTCCACATCTGGCTGCAGGATCTCCACACCTGGCTGCACGATCTCCACACCTGCTGCAGCTTTCCCACACCTGGCTGCAGTGTCTCCACACCTGGCTGCAGGATCGCCACACCTGGCTGCAGGGTCTCCACACCTGGATGCAGATTCTCCACACCTGGCTGCAGGGTCTCCACACCTGGCTGCAGCATCCCCACGTCTGGCTGCAGGGTCTCCACACCTGGCTGCTGGGTCCCCACACCTGGCTGCTCGGTCTCCACACCTGGCTGCAGGATCTCGACACCTGGCTGCAGGGTCTCCACACCTGAATGCAGCATCTACACACCTGGCTGCAGGGTCTCCACACCTGGCTGCAGGGGCCCCACACCTGGCTGCAGGGTCTCCACACCTGGGTACAGTGTCTCCACACCTGGCTGCATGGTCTCCACACCTGGCTGCAGTGTCTCCACACCTGGATGCAGGGTCGCCACACCTGGATGCAGGTTCTACACACCTGGCTACAGGGTCCCCCAGCTGGCTGCAGACTCTCGCCACCTGGCTGCAGATTCTCCATTCCTGGCTGCAGGGTCTCCACACCTGGCTTCAGGGTCTCCACACCTGGCTGCAGGATCTCAACACCTGGCTGCAGGGGCCCCACACCTGGATGCAGGGTCTCCACACCTGGCTGCAGATTCTCCACACGTGGCTGCAGATTCCCAACAGCTGGCTGCAGGGTCTTCACAACTGGTTGCAGGTTCTCCACACCTGGCTGCAGGGTCTTCTCACCTGGGTGCAGATTCTGCACACCTGGATGCAGGGTCTCCACACCTGGCTGCAGGGGTTCCACTCATGGCTGCACATTCTCCACATCTGGCTGCTGATTCTCCACACCTGGCTGCAGGGTCCCCACACCTGGCTGCAGGGTCCCCACACCTGGCTGCAGTGTCTCCACACCTGGCTGCAGGGTCTCCACACCTGGCTGCAGGGTCTCCACACCTGGCTGCAGGGTCTCCGCACCTGGCTGCAGATTCTCCACATCTGGCTGCATGATCTCCACACCTGGCTGCAGGGTCTCCACACCTGGCTGCAGATTCTCCACATCTGGCTGCAGGGTCTCCACACCTGGCTGCAGGTTCTCCACACCAGGCTGCAGGATCTCCACACCTGGCTGCAGGGTCTCCACAACTGGCTGCAGGGTCTCCACACCTGGCTGCAGGGTCTCCACAACTGGCTGCAGGATCTTCACACCTGGCTGCAGTGTCTCCACACCTGGATGCAGGGTCTCCACACCTGGCTGCAGACTTTCCACACCTGGTTGCAGGGTCCCCACACCTGGCTGCAGGGTCCCCACACCTGGCTGCAGTGTCTCCACATCTGGCTGCAGGGTCCCCACACTTGGCTGCAGTCTCTCCACACCTGGCTGCATGGTCTCAACACCTGGCTGCAGACTATCCACACCTGGCTGCAGGGCCTCCACACCTGGCTGCAGGATCTCCACACCTGTCTGTACGGTCTCCACACCTGGCTGCAGGGTCTCCACACCTGGCTGCAGGGTCTCCACACCTGTCTGCAGGGTCTCCAAACCTGGCTGCAGCATCCCCACACCTGGCTGCAGGGTCTCGACACCTGACGACAGGGTCCCCACACCTGGCTGTAGATTCTCCACACCTGGCTGCATCATCTCCACACCTGGCTGCAGGGTTTCCACACCTGGATGCAGCGTCCCCACACCTGGCTGCAGGGTCTCGACACCTGGCTACAGGGTCCCCACACCTGGCTGCATCATCTCCATGCCTGGCTGCAGTGTTTCCACACCTGGATGCAGGGTCTCCACACCTGGCTGCAGGGTGTCGACACATGCCTGCAGATACCCAACAGCTGGCTACAGGGTCCCCACACCTGGCTGCAGAGTCTCCACACCTGGCTGCAGGGTCTCCACACCTGGCTGCAGATTCCCAACACCTGGCTACAGGGTCCCCACACATTGCTGCATCGTCTCCACACCTGGCTGCAGGGTTTCCACACCTGGCTGCAGGGTCTCCACACCTGGCTGCAGATTGCCAACACCTGGCTACAGGGTCCTCACACCTGGCTGCAGATTCTCCACACCTGGCTGCAGGGTCTCCAAAACTGGCTGCAGATTCTCGACACCTGGCTGCAGGGTCTCCACAACTGGCTGCAGCCTCTCCACACCTAGCTGCAGGGTTTCCACACCTGGCTGCAGGATCTCCACACCTGGCTGCAGGGTCTCCACACCTGGATGCAGAGTCTCCACACCTCGCTGCAGCCTCTCCACACCTAGCTGCAGGGTTTCCACACCTGGCTGCAGGATCTCCACACCTGGCTGCAGGGTCTCCACACCTGGATGCAGAGTCTCCACACCTCGCTGCAGGGTCCCCACACCTGGCTGCAGGACCTCCACACCTGGCTGCGGGGTCTCCGCACCTGGCTGCAGATTCTCCACACCTGGCTTCAGGGTCTCCAAACCTGAATGCAGGGTCTCCACACCTGGCTGCAGGGGCCCCACACCTGGCTGCAGGGTCTCCACACCTGGGTACAGGGTCTCCACACCTGGCTGCAGTGTCTCCACACCTGGCTGCATGGTCTCCACACCTGGATGCAGGGTCTCCACACCTGGCTGCAGGGTCTCCACAACAGACTGCAGGGTCTCCACACCTGGATGCAGGTTCTACACACCTGGCTACAGGGTCCCCCAGCTGGCTGCAGACTCTCGCCACCTGGCTGCAGATTCTCCATTCCTGGCTGCAGGGTCTCCACACTTGGCTGCAGGGTCTCCACACCTGGCTTCAGGGACTCCACAACTGGCTGCAGGATCTCCACACCTGCCAGCAGGGTCCCCACACCTGCATGCAGGGTCTCCACACCTGGCTGCAGATTCTCCATACCTGGCTGCAGGGTCCCCAAACCTGGCCGCAGTGTCTCCACACTTGGCTGCAGGGTCTCCACACCTGGCTTCAGGGTCTCCACACCTGGCTGCAGGATCTCCACACCTGGCTGCAGGATCTCCACACCTGGCTGTAGGGTCCCCACTCCTGGCCGCAGTGTCTCCACACTTGGCTGCAGGGTCTCCACACCTGGCTTCAGGGTCTCCACACCTGGCTGCAGGATCTCCACACCTGGCTGCAGGATCTCCACACCTGGCTGCAGGGGCCCCACACCTGGATGCAGGGACTCCACACCTGGCTGCAGATTCTCCACACGTGGCTGCAGATTCCCAACAGCTGGCTGCAGGGTCTTCACAACTGGTTGCAGGTTCTCCACACCTGGCTGCAGGGTCTTCTCACCTGGGTGCAGATTCTGCACACCTGGATTCAGGGTCTCCACACCTGAATGCAGCATCTACACACCTGGCTGCAGGGTCTCCACACCTGGCTGCAGGGGCCCCACACCTGGCTGCAGGGTCTCCACACCTGGCTGCAGATTCCCAACATCTGGCTACAGGGTCCCCACACCTGGCTGCATCGTCTCCACACCTGGCTGCAGGGTTTCCACACCTGGCTGCAGGGTCTCCACACCTGGCTGCAGATTCTCCACACTTGGATGCAGATTTCCAACAGCTGGCTGCAGGGTCTCCACAACTGTCTGCAGGGTCTCCACACCTGGCTGCAGATTCTCCACGCCTGGCTGCAGGTCCTCCACACCTGGCTGCAGATTCTCCACACTTGGATGCAGATTCCCAACAGCTGGCTGCAGGGCCTCCACAACTGTCTGCAGGGTCTCCACACCTGGCTGCAGATTCTGCACACCTGGCTGAAGATTCTCCACACCTGGCTGCAGATTCCCCACACCTGGCTACAGGGTCTCCACACCTGGCTGCAGGGTCCCCACACCTGGCTGCAGGGTCTCCACACCTGGCTGCAGGGTCTCCGCACCTGGCTGCAGGGTCTCCACACCTGCCTGCAGGGTCTCCACACCTGGCTGCAGATTCTCCACACCTGGCTGCTGGGTGTCCAAACCTGGCTGCAGGGTCTCCACACCTGGCTGCAGGATCTCCACACCTGGCTGCAGGGTCCCCACACCTGGCTGCAGGATCTCCACACCTGGCTGCAGGGTTTCCACACCTGGCTGCAGGGTCCCCACACCTGGCTGCAGGATCTCCACACCTGGCTGCAGGGTTTCCACACCTGGCTGCAGGGTCTCCACACTTGGCTGCAGGGTCTCCACACCTCGCTGCAGGGTCTCCACACCTGGATGCGGGGTCTCCACACCTGGCTGCAGGGTCTCCACACCTGGCTGCAGGGTCTCCACACCTGGCTGCAGGGTCTCCACACCTGGATGCAGGGTATCCACACCTGGCTGCAGGGTCTCCACAACAGGCTGCAGGATCTCCTCACCTGGCTGCAGTGTCTCCACATCTGGCTTCAGGGTCTCCACACCTGGCTGCAGGGTCTCCGCACCTGGCTGCAGATTCTCCACATCAGGCTGCAGGATCTCCACACCTGGCTGCAGGATCTCCACACCAGGCTGCAGGGTCTCCACACCTGGCTGCAGTGTCTCCGCACCTGGCTGCAGATTCTCCACATCTGGCTGCAGGATCTCCACACCTGGCTGCAGGATCTCCACACCAGGCTTAAGGGTCTCCACACCTGGCTGCAGATTCTCCACATCTGGCTGCAGGATCTCCACACCTGGCTGCACGATCTCCACACCTGCTGCAGCTTTCCCACACCTGGCTGCAGTGTCTCCACACCTGGCTGCAGGATCGCCACACCTGGCTGCAGGGTCTCCACACCTGGATGCAGATTCTCCACACCTGGCTGCAGGGTCTCCACACCTGGCTGCAGCATCCCCACGTCTGGCTGCAGGGTCTCCACACCTGGCTGCTGGGTCCCCACACCTGGCTGCAGGGTCTCCACACCTGGATGCAGATTCTCCACACCTGGCTGCAGGGTCTCCACACCTGGCTGCAGCATCCCCACGTCTGGCTGCAGGGTCTCCACACCTGGCTGCTCGGTCTCCACACCTGGCTGCAGGATCTCGACACCTGGCTGCAGGGTCTCCACACCTGAATGCAGCATCTACACACCTGGCTGCAGGGTCTCCACACCTGGCTGCAGGGGCCCCACACCTGGCTGCAGGGTCTCCACACCTGGGTACAGTGTCTCCACACCTGGCTGCATGGTCTCCACACCTGGCTGCAGTGTCTCCACACCTGGATGCAGGGTCTCCACACCTGGATGCAGGTTCTACACACCTGGCTACATGGTCCCCCAGCTGGCTGCAGACTCTCGCCACCTGGCTGCAGATTCTCCACGCCTGGCTGCAGGTCCTCCACACCTGGCTGCAGATTCTCCACACTTGGATGCAGATTCCCAACAGCTGGCTGCAGGGTCTCCACAACTGTCTGCAGGGTCTCCACACCTGGCTGCAGATTCTGCACACCTGGCTGAAGATTCTCCACACCTGGCTGCAGATTCCCCACACCTGGCTACAGGGTCTCCACACCTGGCTGCAGGGTCCCCACACCTGGCTGCAGGGTCTCCACACCTGGCTGCAGGGTCTCCGCACCTGGCTGCAGGGTCTCCACACCTGCCTGCAGGATCTCCACACCTGGCTGCAGATTCTCCACACCTGGCTGCTGGGTGTCCAAACCTGGCTGCAGGGTCTCCACACCTGCCTGCAGGATCTCCACACCTGGCTGCAGGGTCCCCACACCTGGCTGCAGGATCTCCACACCTGGCTGCAGGGTTTCCACACCTGGCTGCAGGGTCCCCACACCTGGCTGCAGGATCTCCACACCTGGCTGCAGGGTTTCCACACCTGGCTGCAGGGTCTCCACACTTGGCTGCAGGGTCTCCACACCTCGCTGCAGGGTCTCCACACCTGGATGCGGGGTCTCCACACCTGGCTGCAGGGTCTCCACACCTGGCTGCAGGGTCTCCACACCTTGCTGCAGGGTCTCCACACCTGGATGCAGGGTATCCACACCTGGCTGCAGGGTCTCCACAACAGGCTGCAGGATCTCCTCACCTGGCTGCAGTGTCTCCACATCTGGCTTCAGGGTCTCCACACCTGGCTGCAGGGTCTCCGCACCTGGCTGCAGATTCTCCACATCAGGCTGCAGGATCTCCACACCTGGCTGCAGGATCTCCACACCAGGCTGCAGGGTCTCCACACCTGGCTGCAGTGTCTCCGCACCTGGCTGCAGATTCTCCACATCTGGCTGCAGGATCTCCACACCTGGCTGCAGGATCTCCACACCAGGCTTAAGGGTCTCCACACCTGGCTGCAGATTCTCCACATCTGGCTGCAGGATCTCCACACCTGGCTGCACGATCTCCACACCTGCTGCAGCTTTCCCACACCTGGCTGCAGTGTCTCCACACCTGGCTGCAGGATCGCCACACCTGGCTGCAGGGTCTCCACACCTGGATGCAGATTCTCCACACCTGGCTGCAGGGTCTCCACACCTGGCTGCAGCATCCCCACGTCTGGCTGCAGGGTCTCCACACCTGGCTGGTGGGTCCCCACACCTGGCTGCTCGGTCTCCACACCTGGCTGCAGGATCTCGACACCTGGCTGCAGGGTCTCCACACCTGAATGCAGCATCTACACACCTGGCTGCAGGGTCTCCACACCTGGCTGCAGGGGCCCCACACCTGGCTGCAGGGTCTCCACACCTGGGTACAGTGTCTCCACACCTGGCTGCATGGTCTCCACACCTGGCTGCAGTGTCTCCACACCTGGATGCAGGGTCTCCACACCTGGATGCAGGTTCTACACACCTGGCTACATGGTCCCCCAGCTGGCTGCAGACTCTCGCCACCTGGCTGCAGATTCTCCATTCCTGGCTGCAGGGTCTCCACACCTGGCTTCAGGGTCTCCACACCTGGCTGCAGGATCTCAACACCTGGCTGCAGGGGCCCCACACCTGGATGCAGGGTCTCCACACCTGGCTGCAGATTCTCCACACGTGGCTGCAGATTCCCAACAGCTGGCTGCAGGGTCTTCACAACTGGTTGCAGGTTCTCCACACCTGGCTGCAGGGTCTTCTCACCTGGGTGCAGATTCTGCACACCTGGATGCAGGGTCTCCACACCTGGCTGCAGGGGTTCCACTCATGGCTGCACATTCTCCACATCTGGCTGCTGATTCTCCACACCTGGCTGCAGGGTCCCCACACCTGGCTGCAGGGTCCCCACACCTGGCTGCAGTGTCTCCACACCTGGCTGCAGGGTCTCCACACCTGGCTGCAGGGTCTCCACACCTGGCTGCAGGGTCTCCGCACCTGGCTGCAGATTCTCCACATCTGGCTGCATGATCTCCACACCTGGCTGCAGGGTCTCCACACCTGGCTGCAGATTCTCCACATCTGGCTGCAGGGTCTCCACACCTGGCTGCAGGGTCTCCACACCAGGCTGCAGGATCTCCACACCTGGCTGCAGGGTCTCCACAACTGGCTGCAGGGTCTCCACACCTGGCTGCAGGGTCTCCACAACTGGCTGCAAGATCTTCACACCTGGCTGCAGTGTCTCCACACCTGGATGCAGGGTGTCCACACCTGGCTGCAGACTTTCCACACCTGGTTGCAGGGTCCCCACACCTGGCTGCAGGGTCCCCACACCTGGCTGCAGTGTCTCCACATCTGGCTGCAGGGTCCCCACACTTGGCTGCAGTCTCTCCACACCTGGCTGCATGGTCTCAACACCTGGCTGCAGACTATCCACACCTGGCTGCAGGGCCTCCACACCTGGCTGCAGGATCTCCACACCTGTCTGTACGGTCTCCACACCTGGCTGCAGGGTCTCCAAACCTGGCTGCAGCATCCCCACACCTGGCTGCAGGGTCTCGACACCTGACGACAGGGTCCCCACACCTGGCTGTAGATTCTCCACACCTGGCTGCATCATCTCCACACCTGGCTGCAGGGTTTCCACACCTGGATGCAGCGTCCCCACACCTGGCTGCAGGGTCTCCACACCTGGCTGCAGGGTGTCGACACATGCCTGCAGATACCCAACAGCTGGCTACAGGGTCCCCACACCTGGCTGCAGAGTCTCCACACCTGGCTGCAGGGTCTCCACACCTGGCTGCAGATTCCCAACACCTGGCTACAGGGTCCCCACACACTGCTGCATCGTCTCCACACCTGGCTGCAGGGTTTCCACACCTGGCTGCAGGGTCTCCACACCTGGCTGCAGATTGCCAACACCTGGCTACAGGGTCCTCACACCTGGCTGCAGATTCTCCACACCTGGCTGCAGGGTCTCCAAAACTGGCTGCAGATTCTCGACACCTGGCTGCAGGGTCTCCACAACTGGCTGCAGGTTCTCCACACCTGGCTGCAGCCTCTCCACACCTAGCTGCAGGGTTACCACACCTGGCTGCAGGATCTCCACACCTGGCTGCAGGGTCTCCACACCTGGATGCAGAGTCTCCACACCTCGCTGCAGCCTCTCCACACCTAGCTGCAGGGTTTCCACACCTGGCTGCAGGATCTCCACACCTGGCTGCAGGGTCTCCACACCTGGATGCAGAGTTTCCACACCTCGCTGCAGGGTCCCCACACCTGGCTGCAGGACCTCCACACCTGGCTGCGGGGTCTCCGCACCTGGCTGCAGATTCTCCACACCTGGCTTCAGGGTCTCCAAACCTGAATGCAGGGTCTCCACACCTGGCTGCAGGGGCCCCACACCTGGCTGCAGGGTCTCCACACCTGGGTACAGGGTCTCCACACCTGGCTGCAGTGTCTCCACACCTGGCTGCATGGTCTCCACACCTGGATGCAGGGTCTCCACACCTGGCTGCAGGGTCTCCACAACAGACTGCAGGGTCTCCACACCTGGATGCAGGTTCTACACACCTGACTACAGGGTCCCCCAGCTGGCTGCAGACTCTCGCCACCTGGCTGCAGATTCTCCATTCCTGGCTGCAGGGTCTCCACACTTGGCTGCAGGGTCTCCACACCTGGCTTCAGGGACTCCACAACTGGCTGCAGGATCTCCACACCTGCCAGCAGGGTCCCCACACCTGCATGCAGGGTCTCCACACCTGGCTGCAGATTCTCCATACCTGGCTGCAGGGTCCCCAAACCTGGCCGCAGTGTCTCCACACTTGGCTGCAGGGTCTCCACACCTGGCTTCAGGGTCTCCACACCTGGCTGCAGGATCTCCACACCTGGCTGCAGGATCTCCACACCTGGCTGTAGGGTCCCCACTCCTGGCCGCAGTGTCTCCACACTTGGCTGCAGGGTCTCCACACCTGGCTTCAGGGTCTCCACACCTGGCTGCAGGATCTCCACACCTGGCTGCAGGATCTCCACACCTGGCTGCAGGGGCCCCACACCTGGATGCAGGGACTCCACACCTGGCTGCAGATTCTCCACACGTGGCTGCAGATTCCCAACAGCTGGCTGCAGGGTCTTCACAACTGGTTGCAGGTTCTCCACACCTGGCTGCAGGGTCTTCTCACCTGGGTGCAGATTCTGCACACCTGGATTCAGGGTCTCCACACCTGGCTGCAGGGGTTCTACACATGGCTGCAGATTCTCCACATCTGGCTGCTGATTCTCCACACCTGGCTGCAGGGTCCCCACACCTGGCTGCAGGGTCCCCACACCTGGCTGCAGTGTCTCCACACCTGGCTGCAGGGTCTCCACACCTGGCTGCAGGGTCTCCGCACCTGGCTGCAGATTCTCCACATCTGGCTGCATGATCTCCACACCTGTCTGCAGGGTCTCCACACCTGGCTGCAGATTCTCCACATCTGGCTGCAGGGTCTCCACACCTGGCTGCAGGGTCTCCACACCAGGCTGCAGGATCTCCACACCTGGCTGCAGGGTCTCCACAACTGGCTGCAGGGTCTCCACAACTGGCTGCAGGGTCTCCACAACTGGCTGCAGGATCTTCACACCTGGCTGCAGTGTCTCCACACCTGGATGCAGGGTCTCCACACCTGGCTGCAGACTTTCCACAACTGGCTGCAGGGTCCCCACACCTGGCTGCAGGGTCCCCACACCTGGCTGCAGTGTCTCCACACCTGGCTGCATGGTCCCCACACTTGGCTGCAGGGTCTCCACACCTGGCTGCATGGTCTCAACACCTGGCTGCAGACTATCCACACCTGGCTGCAGGGCCTCCACACCTGGCTGCAGGATCTCCACACATGTCTGTACGGTCTCCACACCTAGCTGCAGTGTCCCCACACCTGGCTGCAGGGTCTCCACACCTGGCTGCAGGGTCTCCAAAACTGGCTGCAGCGTCCTCACACCTGGCTGCAGGGTCCCCACACCTGGCTGCAGGGTCTCCAAACCTGGCTGCAACGTCCCCACACCTGGCTGCAGGGTCCCCACACCTGGCTGCAGGGTCCCCACACCTGGCTGCAGGGTCTCCAAACCTGGCTGCAGCATCCCCACACCTGGCTGCAGGGTCTCGACACCTGGCGACAGGGTCCCCACACCTGGCTGTAGATTCTCCACACCTGGCTGCATCATCTCCACACCTGGCTGCAGGGTTTCCACACCTGGATGCAGCGTCCCCACACCTGGCTGCAGGGTCTCGACACCTGGCTACAGGGTCCCCACACCTGGCTGCATCATCTCCACGCCTGGCTGCAGGTTTTCCACACCTGGATGCAGGGTCTCCACACCTGGCTGCAAGTTGTCAACACATGCCTGCAGATACCCAACAGCTGGCTACAGGGTCCCCACACCTGGCTGCAGATTCTCCACACCTGGCTGCATCGTCTCCACACCTGGCTGCAGAGTCTCCACACTTGGCTGCAAGGTCTCCACACCTCGCTACAGCCTCTCCACACCTAGCTGCAGGGTTTCCACACCTGGCTGCAGGATCTCCACACCTGGCTGCAGGGTCTCCACACCTGGATGCAGAGTCTCCACACCTCGCTGCAGGGTCCCCACACCTGGCTGCAGGACCTCCACACCTGGCTGCAGGGTCTCCGCACCTGGCTGCAGATTCTCCACACCTGGCTTCAGGGTCTCCAAACCTGAATGCAGGGTCTCCACACCTGGCTGCAGGGGCCCCACACCTGGCTGCAGGGTCTCCACACCTGGGTACAGGGTCTCCACACCTGGCTGCAGTGTCTCCACACCTGGCTGCATGGTCTCCACACCTGGATGCAGGGTCTCCACACCTGGATGCAGGTTCTACACACCTGGCTACAGGGTCCCCCAGCTGGCTGCAGACTCTCGTCACCTGGCTGCAGATTCTCCATTCCTGGCTGCAGGGTCTCCACACTTGGCTGCAGGGTCTCCACACCTGGCTTCAGGGTCTCCACAACTGGCTGCAGGATCTCCACACCTGCCAGCAGGGTCCCCACACCTGCATGCAGGGTCTCCACACCTGGCTGCAGATTCTCCATACCTGGCTGCAGTGTCCCCAAACCTGGCCGCAGTATCTCCACACTTGGCTGCAGGGTCTCCACACCTGGCTTCAGGGTCTCCACACCTGGCTGCAGGATCTCCACACCTGGCTGCAGGATCTCCAAACCTGGCTGCAACGTCCCCACACCTGGCTGCAGGGTTCCCACACCTGGCTGCAGGGTCCCCACACCTGGCTGCAGGGTCTCCAAACCTGGCTGCAGCATCCCCACACCTGGCTGCAGGGTCTCGACACCTGGCGACAGGGTCCCCACACCTGGCTGTAGATTCTCCACACCTGGCTGCATCATCTCCACACCTGGCTGCAGGGTTTCCACACCTGGATGCAGCGTCCCCACACCTGGCTGCAGGGTCTCGACACCTGGCTACAGGGTCCCCACACCTGGCTGCATCATCTCCACGCCTGGCTGCAGTGTTTCCACACCTGGATGCAGGGTCTCCACACCTGGCTGCAGGGTGTCGACACATGCATGCAGATACCCAACAGCTGGCTACAGGGTCCCCACACCTGGCTGCAGATTCTCCACACCTGGCTGCATCGTCTCCACACCTGGCTGCAGAGTCTCCACACCTGGCTGCAGGGTCTCCACACCTAGCTGCAGATTCCCAACACCTGGCTACAGGGTCCCCACACATTGCTGCATCGTCTCCACACCTGGCTGCAGGGTTTCCACACCTGGCTGCAGGGTCTCCACACCTGGCTGCAGATTCCCAACACCTGGCTACAGGGTCCTCACACCTGGCTGCAGATTCTCCACACCTGGCTGCAGGGTCTCCAAAACTGGCTGCAGATTTTCGACACCTGGCTGCAGGTTCTCCACACCTGGCTGCAGCCTCTCCACACCTGGATGCAGAGTCTCCACACCTGGCTGCAGGATCTCCACACCTGGCTGCAGGGTCTCCACACCTGGATGCAGAGTCTCCACACCTCGCTGCAGGGTCCCCACACCTGGCTGCAGGACCTCCACACCTGGCTGCAGGGTCTCTACACCTGGATACAGGGTCTCCACACCTGGCTGCAGTGTCTCCACACCTGGCTGCATGGTCTCCACACCTGGCTGCAGTGTCTCCACACCTGGATGCAGGGTCTCCACACCTGGCTGCAGGGTCTCCACAACAGACTGCAGGATCACCACTCCTGGCTGCAGGGTCCCCACACCTGGCTGCAGAGTCTCCACACCTGGCTGCAGGGTCTCCAAACCTGGCTGCAGCGTCCTCACACCTGGCTGCAGGGTCCCCACACCTGGCTGCAGGGTCTCCAAACCTGGCTGCAACGTCCCCACACCTGGCTGCAGGGTCCCCACACCTTGCTGCAGGGTCCCCACACCTGGCTGCAGGGTCTCCAAACCTGGCTGCAGCATCCCCACACCTGGCTGCAGGGTCTCGACACCTGGCGACAGGGTCCCCACACCTGGCTGTAGATTCTCCACACCTGGCTGCATCATCTCCACACCTGGCTGCAGGGTTTCCACACCTGGATGCAGCGTACCCACACCTGGCTGCAGGGTCTCGACACCTGGCTACAGGGTTTCCACACCTGGATGCAGCGTCCCCACACCTGGCTGCAGGGTCTCGACACCTGGCTACAGGGTCTCCACACCTGGATGCAGGTTCTACACACCTGGCTACAGGGTCCCCAGCTGGCTGCAGATTCTCCACACCTGGCTGCAGCTTCCCAACAGCTGGCTGCAGGGTCTTCACAACTGGTTGCAGGTTCTCCACACCTGGCTGCAGGGTCTTCTCACCTGGGTGCAGATTCTGCACACCTGGCTGAAGATTCTCCACACCTGGCTGCAGATTCTCCACACCTGGATGCAGGGTCTCCACACCTGGCTGCAGGGGTGCCACACATGGCTGCAGATTCTCCACATCTGGCTGCTGATTCTCCACACCTGGCTGCAGGGTCCCCACACCTGGCTGCAGGGTCCCCACACCTGGCTGCAGTGTCTCCACACCTGGCTGCAGGGTCTCCACACCTGGCTGCAGGGTCTCCACACCGGCTGCAGGGTCTCCGCACCTGGCTGCAGATTCTCCACATCTGGCTGCAGGATCTCCACACCTGGCTGCAGGGTCTCCACACCTGGCTGCAGATTCTCCACATCTGGCTGCAGGGTCTCCACACCTGGCTGCAGGGTCTCCACAACTGGCTGCAGGGTCTCCAAACCTGGCTGCAGGTTCTCCACAACTGGCTGCAGGATCTTCACACCTGGCTGCAGTGTCTCCACACCTGGATGCAGGGTCTCCACACCTGGCTGCAGACTTTCCACACCTGGCTTCAGGGTCTCCACACATGGCTGCAGATTCTCCACACCTGGCTGCAGGGTCCCCACACCTGGCTGCATTGTCTCCACACCTGGCTGCAAGGTCTCCACACCTGGCTGCAGACTATCCACACCTGGCTGCAGGGCCTCCACACCTGGCTGCAGGATCTCCACACCTGTCTGTACGGTCTCCACACCTAGCTGCAGGGTCCCCACACCTGGCTGCAGGGTCTCCACACCTGGCTGCAGGGTCTCCAAACCTGTCTGCAGGGACCCACACCTGGCTGCAACGTCCCCACACCTGGCTGCAGGGTCCCCACACCTGGCTGCAGTGTCCCCACACCTGGCTGCAGATTCTCCACACTTGGATGCAGATTCCCAACAGCTGGCTGCAGGGTCTCCACAACTGTCTGCAGGGTCTCCACACCTGGCTGCAGATTCTGCACACCTGGCTGAAGATTCTCCACACCTGGCTGCAGATTCCCCACACCTGGCTACAGGGTCTCCACACCTGGCTGCAGGGTCCCCACACCTGGCTGCAGGGTCTCCACACCTGGCTGCAGGGTCTCCGCACCTGGCTGCAGGGTCTCCACACCTGCCTGCAGGATCTCCACACCTGGCTGCAGATTCTCCACACCTGGCTGCTGGGTGTCCAAACCTGGCTGCAGGGTCTCCACACCTGCCTGCAGGATCTCCACACCTGGCTGCAGGGTCCCCACACCTGGCTGCAGGATCTCCACACCTGGCTGCAGGGTTTCCACACCTGGCTGCAGGGTCCCCACACCTGGCTGCAGGATCTCCACACCTGGCTGCAGGGTTTCCACACCTGGCTGCAGGGTCTCCACACTTGGCTGCAGGGTCTCCACACCTCGCTGCAGGGTCTCCACACCTGGATGCGGGGTCTCCACACCTGGCTGCAGGGTCTCCACACCTGGCTGCAGGGTCTCCACACCTTGCTGCAGGGTCTCCACACCTGGATGCAGGGTATCCACACCTGGCTGCAGGGTCTCCACAACAGGCTGCAGGATCTCCTCACCTGGCTGCAGTGTCTCCACATCTGGCTTCAGGGTCTCCACACCTGGCTGCAGGGTCTCCGCACCTGGCTGCAGATTCTCCACATCAGGCTGCAGGATCTCCACACCTGGCTGCAGGATCTCCACACCAGGCTGCAGGGTCTCCACACCTGGCTGCAGTGTCTCCGCACCTGGCTGCAGATTCTCCACATCTGGCTGCAGGATCTCCACACCTGGCTGCAGGATCTCCACACCAGGCTTAAGGGTCTCCACACCTGGCTGCAGATTCTCCACATCTGGCTGCAGGATCTCCACACCTGGCTGCAGGATCTCCACACCAGGCTTAAGGGTCTCCACACCTGGCTGCAGATTCTCCACACCTGGCTGCACGATCTCCACACCTGCTGCAGCTTTCCCACACCTGGCTGCAGTGTCTCCACACCTGGCTGCAGGATCGCCACACCTGGCTGCAGGGTCTCCACACCTGGATGCAGATTCTCCACACCTGGCTGCAGGGTCTCCACACCTGGCTGCAGCATCCCCACGTCTGGCTGCAGGGTCTCCACACCTGGCTGCTGGGTCCCCACACCTGGCTGCTCGGTCTCCACACCTGGCTGCAGGATCTCGACACCTGGCTGCAGGGTCTCCACACCTGAATGCAGCATCTACACACCTGGCTGCAGGGTCTCCACACCTGGCTGCAGGGGCCCCACACCTGGCTGCAGGGTCTCCACACCTGGGTACAGTGTCTCCACACCTGGCTGCATGGTCTCCACACCTGGCTGCAGTGTCTCCACACCTGGATGCAGGGTCTGCACACCTGGATGCAGGTTCTACACACCTGGCTACATGGTCCCCCAGCTGGCTGCAGACTCTCGCCACCTGGCTGCAGATTCTCCATTCCTGGCTGCAGGGTCTCCACACCTGGCTTCAGGGTCTCCACACCTGGCTGCAGGATCTCAACACCTGGCTGCAGGGGCCCCACACCTGGATGCAGGGTCTCCACACCTGGCTGCAGATTCTCCACACGTGGCTGCAGATTCCCAACAGCTGGCTGCAGGGTCTTCACAACTGGTTGCAGGTTCTCCACACCTGGCTGCAGGGTCTTCTCACCTGGGTGCAGATTCTGCACACCTGGATGCAGGGTCTCCACACCTGGCTGCAGGGGTTCCACTCATGGCTGCACATTCTCCACATCTGGCTGCTGATTCTCCACACCTGGCTGCAGGGTCCCCACACCTGGCTGCAGGGTCCCCACACCTGGCTGCAGTGTCTCCACACCTGGCTGCAGGGTCTCCACACCTGGCTGCAGGGTCTCCACACCTGGCTGCAGGGTCTCCGCACCTGGCTGCAGATTCTCCACATCTGGCTGCATGATCTCCACACCTGGCTGCAGGGTCTCCACACCTGGCTGCAGATTCTCCACATCTGGCTGCAGGGTCTCCACACCTGGCTGCAGGGTCTCCACACCAGGCTGCAGGATCTCCACACCTGGCTGCAGGGTCTCCACAACTGGCTGCAGGGTCTCCACACCTGGCTGCAGGGTCTCCACAACTGGCTGCAAGATCTTCACACCTGGCTGCAGTGTCTCCACACCTGGATGCAGGGTGTCCACACCTGGCTGCAGACTTTCCACACCTGGTTGCAGGGTCCCCACACCTGGCTGCAGGGTCCCCACACCTGGCTGCAGTGTCTCCACATCTGGCTGCAGGGTCCCCACACTTGGCTGCAGTCTCTCCACACCTGGCTGCATGGTCTCAACACCTGGCTGCAGACTATCCACACCTGGCTGCAGGGCCTCCACACCTGGCTGCAGGATCTCCACACCTGTCTGTACGGTCTCCACACCTGGCTGCAGGGTCTCCAAACCTGGCTGCAGCATCCCCACACCTGGCTGCAGGGTCTCGACACCTGACGACAGGGTCCCCACACCTGGCTGTAGATTCTCCACACCTGGCTGCATCATCTCCACACCTGGCTGCAGGGTTTCCACACCTGGATGCAGCGTCCCCACACCTGGCTGCAGGGTCTCCACACCTGGCTGCAGGGTGTCGACACATGCCTGCAGATACCCAACAGCTGGCTACAGGGTCCCCACACCTGGCTGCAGAGTCTCCACACCTGGCTGCAGGGTCTCCACACCTGGCTGCAGATTCCCAACACCTGGCTACAGGGTCCCCACACACTGCTGCATCGTCTCCACACCTGGCTGCAGGGTTTCCACACCTGGCTGCAGGGTCTCCACACCTGGCTGCAGATTGCCAACACCTGGCTACAGGGTCCTCACACCTGGCTGCAGATTCTCCACACCTGGCTGCAGGGTCTCCAAAACTGGCTGCAGATTCTCGACACCTGGCTGCAGGGTCTCCACAACTGGCTGCAGGTTCTCCACACCTGGCTGCAGCCTCTCCACACCTAGCTGCAGGGTTACCACACCTGGCTGCAGGATCTCCACACCTGGCTGCAGGGTCTCCACACCTGGATGCAGAGTCTCCACACCTCGCTGCAGCCTCTCCACACCTAGCTGCAGGGTTTCCACACCTGGCTGCAGGATCTCCACACCTGGCTGCAGGGTCTCCACACCTGGATGCAGAGTTTCCACACCTCGCTGCAGGGTCCCCACACCTGGCTGCAGGACCTCCACACCTGGCTGCGGGGTCTCCGCACCTGGCTGCAGATTCTCCACACCTGGCTTCAGGGTCTCCAAACCTGAATGCAGGGTCTCCACACCTGGCTGCAGGGGCCCCACACCTGGCTGCAGGGTCTCCACACCTGGGTACAGGGTCTCCACACCTGGCTGCAGTGTCTCCACACCTGGCTGCATGGTCTCCACACCTGGATGCAGGGTCTCCACACCTGGCTGCAGGGTCTCCACAACAGACTGCAGGGTCTCCACACCTGGATGCAGGTTCTACACACCTGACTACAGGGTCCCCCAGCTGGCTGCAGACTCTCGCCACCTGGCTGCAGATTCTCCATTCCTGGCTGCAGGGTCTCCACACTTGGCTGCAGGGTCTCCACACCTGGCTTCAGGGACTCCACAACTGGCTGCAGGATCTCCACACCTGCCAGCAGGGTCCCCACACCTGCATGCAGGGTCTCCACACCTGGCTGCAGATTCTCCATACCTGGCTGCAGGGTCCCCAAACCTGGCCGCAGTGTCTCCACACTTGGCTGCAGGGTCTCCACACCTGGCTTCAGGGTCTCCACACCTGGCTGCAGGATCTCCACACCTGGCTGCAGGATCTCCACACCTGGCTGTAGGGTCCCCACTCCTGGCCGCAGTGTCTCCACACTTGGCTGCAGGGTCTCCACACCTGGCTTCAGGGTCTCCACACCTGGCTGCAGGATCTCCACACCTGGCTGCAGGATCTCCACACCTGGCTGCAGGGGCCCCACACCTGGATGCAGGGACTCCACACCTGGCTGCAGATTCTCCACACGTGGCTGCAGATTCCCAACAGCTGGCTGCAGGGTCTTCACAACTGGTTGCAGGTTCTCCACACCTGGCTGCAGGGTCTTCTCACCTGGGTGCAGATTCTGCACACCTGGATTCAGGGTCTCCACACCTGGCTGCAGGGGTTCTACACATGGCTGCAGATTCTCCACATCTGGCTGCTGATTCTCCACACCTGGCTGCAGGGTCCCCACACCTGGCTGCAGGGTCCCCACACCTGGCTGCAGTGTCTCCACACCTGGCTGCAGGGTCTCCACACCTGGCTGCAGGGTCTCCGCACCTGGCTGCAGATTCTCCACATCTGGCTGCATGATCTCCACACCTGTCTGCAGGGTCTCCACACCTGGCTGCAGATTCTCCACATCTGGCTGCAGGGTCTCCACACCTGGCTGCAGGGTCTCCACACCAGGCTGCAGGATCTCCACACCTGGCTGCAGGGTCTCCACAACTGGCTGCAGGGTCTCCACAACTGGCTGCAGGGTCTCCACAACTGGCTGCAGGATCTTCACACCTGGCTGCAGTGTCTCCACACCTGGATGCAGGGTCTCCACACCTGGCTGCAGACTTTCCACAACTGGCTGCAGGGTCCCCACACCTGGCTGCAGGGTCCCCACACCTGGCTGCAGTGTCTCCACACCTGGCTGCATGGTCCCCACACTTGGCTGCAGGGTCTCCACACCTGGCTGCATGGTCTCAACACCTGGCTGCAGACTATCCACACCTGGCTGCAGGGCCTCCACACCTGGCTGCAGGATCTCCACACATGTCTGTACGGTCTCCACACCTAGCTGCAGTGTCCCCACACCTGGCTGCAGGGTCTCCACACCTGGCTGCAGGGTCTCCAAAACTGGCTGCAGCGTCCTCACACCTGGCTGCAGGGTCCCCACACCTGGCTGCAGGGTCTCCAAACCTGGCTGCAACGTCCCCACACCTGGCTGCAGGGTCCCCACACCTGGCTGCAGGATCCCCACACCTGGCTGCAGGGTCTCCAAACCTGGCTGCAGCATCCCCACACCTGGCTGCAGGGTCTCGACACCTGGCGACAGGGTCCCCACACCTGGCTGTAGATTCTCCACACCTGGCTGCATCATCTCCACACCTGGCTGCAGGGTTTCCACACCTGGATGCAGCGTCCCCACACCTGGCTGCAGGGTCTCGACACCTGGCTACAGGGTCCCCACACCTGGCTGCATCATCTCCACGCCTGGCTGCAGGTTTTCCACACCTGGATGCAGGGTCTCCACACCTGGCTGCAAGTTGTCAACACATGCCTGCAGATACCCAACAGCTGGCTACAGGGTCCCCACACCTGGCTGCAGATTCTCCACACCTGGCTGCATCGTCTCCACACCTGGCTGCAGAGTCTCCACACTTGGCTGCAAGGTCTCCACACCTCGCTACAGCCTCTCCACACCTAGCTGCAGGGTTTCCACACCTGGCTGCAGGATCTCCACACCTGGCTGCAGGGTCTCCACACCTGGATGCAGAGTCTCCACACCTCGCTGCAGGGTCCCCACACCTGGCTGCAGGACCTCCACACCTGGCTGCAGGGTCTCCGCACCTGGCTGCAGATTCTCCACACCTGGCTTCAGGGTCTCCAAACCTGAATGCAGGGTCTCCACACCTGGCTGCAGGGGCCCCACACCTGGCTGCAGGGTCTCCACACCTGGGTACAGGGTCTCCACACCTGGCTGCAGTGTCTCCACACCTGGCTGCATGGTCTCCACACCTGGATGCAGGGTCTCCACACCTGGATGCAGGTTCTACACACCTGGCTACAGGGTCCCCCAGCTGGCTGCAGACTCTCGTCACCTGGCTGCAGATTCTCCATTCCTGGCTGCAGGGTCTCCACACTTGGCTGCAGGGTCTCCACACCTGGCTTCAGGGTCTCCACAACTGGCTGCAGGATCTCCACACCTGCCAGCAGGGTCCCCACACCTGCATGCAGGGTCTCCACACCTGGCTGCAGATTCTCCATACCTGGCTGCAGTGTCCCCAAACCTGGCCGCAGTATCTCCACACTTGGCTGCAGGGTCTCCACACCTGGCTTCAGGGTCTCCACACCTGGCTGCAGGATCTCCACACCTGGCTGCAGGATCTCCAAACCTGGCTGCAACGTCCCCACACCTGGCTGCAGGGTTCCCACACCTGGCTGCAGGGTCCCCACACCTGGCTGCAGGGTCTCCAAACCTGGCTGCAGCATCCCCACACCTGGCTGCAGGGTCTCGACACCTGGCGACAGGGTCCCCACACCTGGCTGTAGATTCTCCACACCTGGCTGCATCATCTCCACACCTGGCTGCAGGGTTTCCACACCTGGATGCAGCGTCCCCACACCTGGCTGCAGGGTCTCGACACCTGGCTACAGGGTCCCCACACCTGGCTGCATCATCTCCACGCCTGGCTGCAGTGTTTCCACACCTGGATGCAGGGTCTCCACACCTGGCTGCAGGGTGTCGACACATGCATGCAGATACCCAACAGCTGGCTACAGGGTCCCCACACCTGGCTGCAGATTCTCCACACCTGGCTGCATCGTCTCCACACCTGGCTGCAGAGTCTCCACACCTGGCTGCAGGGTCTCCACACCTAGCTGCAGATTCCCAACACCTGGCTACAGGGTCCCCACACATTGCTGCATCGTCTCCACACCTGGCTGCAGGGTTTCCACACCTGGCTGCAGGGTCTCCACACCTGGCTGCAGATTCCCAACACCTGGCTACAGGGTCCTCACACCTGGCTGCAGATTCTCCACACCTGGCTGCAGGGTCTCCAAAACTGGCTGCAGATTTTCGACACCTGGCTGCAGGTTCTCCACACCTGGCTGCAGCCTCTCCACACCTGGATGCAGAGTCTCCACACCTGGCTGCAGGATCTCCACACCTGGCTGCAGGGTCTCCACACCTGGATGCAGAGTCTCCACACCTCGCTGCAGGGTCCCCACACCTGGCTGCAGGACCTCCACACCTGGCTGCAGGGTCTCTACACCTGGATACAGGGTCTCCACACCTGGCTGCAGTGTCTCCACACCTGGCTGCATGGTCTCCACACCTGGCTGCAGTGTCTCCACACCTGGATGCAGGGTCTCCACACCTGGCTGCAGGGTCTCCACAACAGACTGCAGGATCACCACTCCTGGCTGCAGGGTCCCCACACCTGGCTGCAGAGTCTCCACACCTGGCTGCAGGGTCTCCAAACCTGGCTGCAGCGTCCTCACACCTGGCTGCAGGGTCCCCACACCTGGCTGCAGGGTCTCCAAACCTGGCTGCAACGTCCCCACACCTGGCTGCAGGGTCCCCACACCTTGCTGCAGGGTCCCCACACCTGGCTGCAGGGTCTCCAAACCTGGCTGCAGCATCCCCACACCTGGCTGCAGGGTCTCGACACCTGGCGACAGGGTCCCCACACCTGGCTGTAGATTCTCCACACCTGGCTGCATCATCTCCACACCTGGCTGCAGGGTTTCCACACCTGGATGCAGCGTCCCCACACCTGGCTGCAGGGTCTCGACACCTGGCTACAGGGTTTCCACACCTGGATGCAGCGTCCCCACACCTGGCTGCAGGGTCTCGACACCTGGCTACAGGGTCTCCACACCTGGATGCAGGTTCTACACACCTGGCTACAGGGTCCCCAGCTGGCTGCAGATTCTCCACACCTGGCTGCAGCTTCCCAACAGCTGGCTGCAGGGTCTTCACAACTGGTTGCAGGTTCTCCACACCTGGCTGCAGGGTCTTCTCACCTGGGTGCAGATTCTGCACACCTGGCTGAAGATTCTCCACACCTGGCTGCAGATTCTCCACACCTGGATGCAGGGTCTCCACACCTGGCTGCAGGGGTGCCACACATGGCTGCAGATTCTCCACATCTGGCTGCTGATTCTCCACACCTGGCTGCAGGGTCCCCACACCTGGCTGCAGGGTCCCCACACCTGGCTGCAGTGTCTCCACACCTGGCTGCAGGGTCTCCACACCTGGCTGCAGGGTCTCCACACCGGCTGCAGGGTCTCCGCACCTGGCTGCAGATTCTCCACATCTGGCTGCAGGATCTCCACACCTGGCTGCAGGGTCTCCACACCTGGCTGCAGATTCTCCACATCTGGCTGCAGGGTCTCCACACCTGGCTGCAGGGTCTCCACAACTGGCTGCAGGGTCTCCAAACCTGGCTGCAGGTTCTCCACAACTGGCTGCAGGATCTTCACACCTGGCTGCAGTGTCTCCACACCTGGATGCAGGGTCTCCACACCTGGCTGCAGACTTTCCACACCTGGCTTCAGGGTCTCCACACATGGCTGCAGATTCTCCACACCTGGCTGCAGGGTCCCCACACCTGGCTGCATTGTCTCCACACCTGGCTGCAAGGTCTCCACACCTGGCTGCAGACTATCCACACCTGGCTGCAGGGCCTCCACACCTGGCTGCAGGATCTCCACACCTGTCTGTACGGTCTCCACACCTAGCTGCAGGGTCCCCACACCTGGCTGCAGGGTCTCCACACCTGGCTGCAGGGTCTCCAAACCTGTCTGCAGGGACCCACACCTGGCTGCAACGTCCCCACACCTGGCTGCAGGGTCCCCACACCTGGCTGCAGTGTCCCCACACCTGGCTGCAGGGTCTCCAAACCTGGCTGCAGCATCCCCACACCTGGCTGCAGGGTCTCGACACCTGGCTACAGGGTCCCCACACCTGGCTGCATCATCTCCACGCCTGGCTGCAGTGTTTCCACACCTGGATGCAGGGTCTCCACACCTGGCTGCAGATTCCCAACACCGGGCTACAGGGTCCCCACACATGGCTTCATCGTCTCCACACCTGGCTGCAGTGTTTCCACACCTGGCTACAGGGTCCCCACACATTGCTGCAGATTCTCCACACCTGGCTGCAGGGTCTCCAAAACTGGCTGCAGATTCTCGACACCTGGCTGCAGGGTCTCCACAACTGGCTGCAGGTTCTCCACACCTGGCTGCAGCCTCTCCACACCTGGCTGCAGGGTTTCCACACCTGGCTGCAGATTCTCCGCACCTGGCTGCAGATTCTCCACACCTGGCTGCAGATTCTCAACACCTGGCTGCAGATTCTCCACACCTGGCTGCAGGGTCTCCACAACTGGCTGCAGATTCTCCACACCTGGCTGCAGATTCTCCACACCTGGCTGCAGATTCTCCACACCTGGCTGCAGGGTCTCCACACCTGGCTGCAGGGTCCCCACACCTGGCTGCAGTGTCTCCACACCTGGCTGCAGGGTCTCCACACCTGGCTGCAGGGTATCCACACTGGCTGCAGGGTCTCCGCACCTGGCTGCAGATTCTCCACATCTGGCTGCAGGATCTCCACACCTGGCTGCAGGGTCTCCACACCTGGCTGCAGATTCTCCACATCTGGCTGCAGGGTCTCCACACCTGGCTGCAGGGTCTCCACGCCTGGCTGCAGGGTTTCCACACCTGGATGCAGCGTCCCCACACCTGGCTGCAGGGTCTCGACACCTGGCTACAGGGACCCCACACCTGGCTGCAGATTCTCCACACCTGGCTGCATCATCTCCACGCCTGGCTGCAGGTTTTCCACACCTGGATGCAGGGTCTCCACACCTGGGTGCAGGGTGTCGACACATGCCTGCAGATACCCAACGGCTGGCTACAGGGTCCCCACACCTAGCTGCATCGTCTCCACACCTGGCTGCAGGGTTTCCACACCTGGCTGCAGGGTCTCCACACCTGGCTGCAGGGTCCCCACACCTGGCTGCAGATTCCCAACACCTGGCTACAGGGTCCCCACACCTGGGTGCAGGGTGTCGACACATGCCTGCAGATTCCCAACACCTGGCTGCAGGGTTTCCACACCTGGCTGCATCGTCTCCACACCTGGCTGCAGGGTTTCCACACCTGGCTGCAGGGTCTCCACACCTGGCTGCAGATTCCCAACACCTGGCTACAGGGTCCCCACACCTGGGTGCAGGGTGTCGACACATGCCTGCAGATTCCCAACACCTGGCTGCAGGGTTTCCATACCTGGCTGCATCGTCTCCACACCTGGCTGCAGGGTTTCCACACCTGGCTGCAGGGTCTCCACACCTGGCTGCAGATTCCCAACACCTGGCTACAGGGTCCCCACACCTGGCTGCAGATTCTCCACACCTGGCTGCAGGGTCTCCAAAACTGGCTGCAGATTCTCGACACCTGGCTGCAGGGTCTCCACAACTGGCTGCAGGTTCTCCACACCTGGCTGCAGCCTCTCCACACCTGGCTGCAGGGTTTCCACACCTGGCTGCAGATACTCCACACCTGGCTGCAGATTCTCCACACCTGGCTGCAGACTCTCCACACTTGGCTGCATATTCTCCACACCTGGCTGCAGGGTCTCCAAACCTGGCTGCAGGCTCCCCACACCTGGCTGCAGGGTCTCCACACCTGGCTGCAGAATCCCCACACCTGGCTGCAGGGTCTCCACACCAGGCTGCAGGGTCTCCGCGCCTGGCTGCAGAATCCCCACACCGGGCTGCAGGGTTTCCACACCTGGCTCCAGGGTCTCCACACATGGCTGCAGGGTCCCCACACCTGGCTGCAGGATCTCCACACCTGGATGCAGCGTCTCCACACCTGGCTTCAGGGTCTCCACACCTGGCTTCTGGGTCCCCACACCTGGCTGCAGGGTTTCCACACCTGGCTGCAGTGTCTCCACACCTGGATGCAGGGTCTCCACACCTGGCTGCAGGGTCCCCACACCTGGCTGCAGATTCTCCATACTTGGCTGCAGGGTCCCCACACCTGGATGCAGGGTCTCCACACCTGGCTGCAGATTCTCCATACCTGGCAGCAGGGTCCCCACACCTGGATGCAGGGTCTCCACACCTGGCTGCAGATTCTCCATACCTGGCTGCAGGGTCCCCAAACCTGGCTGCAGTGTCTCCACACCTGGCTGCAGTGTCTCCACACCTGGCTGCAGGGTCTCCACACCTGGCTGCAGGATCTCCACACCTGGCTGCAGACTTTCCACACCTGGCTGCAGGGTCTCCACACATGGCTGCAGATTCTCCACATCTGGCTGCAAATTCTCCACACCTGTCTGCAGGGACCCCACACCTGGCTTCAGGGTCCCCACACCTGGCTGCAGGATCGCCACATCTGGCTGCAGGATCTCCACACCTGGCTGCAGGGTCCCCACACCTGGCTGCAGGGTCCCCACACCTGGCTGCAGGATCGCCACACCTGGCTGCAGGGTCTCCACACCTGGATGCAGGGCCTCCACACCTGGCTGCAGGGTCTCCAAACTTGTCTGCTGGATCCCCACACCTGGCTGCAGGGTCTCCACACCTGGCTGCAGGGTTCCCACACCTGGCTGCAGGATCTCCACACCTGGCTTCAGGGTCCCCACACCTGGATGCAGGTACTTCACACCTGGCTGCAGGGTCTCCACACCTGGCTGCAGGGTCTCCACACCTGGATGCAGGGTCTCCACACCAGGCTGCAGGGTCTCCACAACAGGCTGCAGGATCTCCACACCTGGTTGCAGGATCTCCACACCTGGCTGCAGGGTCTCCACACCTGGCTTCAGATTCGCCACCCCTGGCTGCAGTGTCCCCACACCTGGCTGCAGGGTCCCCACACCTGGCTACAGGGTCTCCAAACCTGGCTGCAGCGTCCCCACACCTGGCTGCAGTGTCCCCACACCTGGCTGCAGGGTCCCCACACCTGGCTGCAGGGTCCCCACACCTGGCTGCAGGGTCTCCAAACCTGGCTGCAGCATCCCCACACCTGGCTGCAGGGTCTCGACACCTGCCTACAGGGTCCCCACACCTGGCTGTAGATTCTCCACACCTGGCTGCATCATCTCCACGCCTGGCTGCAGGGTCTCCACATCTGGATGCAGGGTCTCCACACCAGGCTGCAGGGTCTCCACAACAGGCTGCAGGATCTCCACACCTGGCTTCAGGGTCCCCACACCTGGCTGCAGGATCTCCACACCTGGCTTCAGGGTCCCCACACCTGGCTACAGGGACCCACACCTGGCTGCAGATTCTCCACATCTGGCTGCAGGATCTCCACACCTGGTTGCAGGATCTCCACACCTGGCTGCAGGGTCACCACACCTGGCTTCAGATTCGGCACCCCTGGCTGCAGTGTCCCCACACCTGGCTGCAGGGTCCCCACACCTGGCTGCAGGGTCCCCACACCTGGCTACATGGTCTCCACACCTGGCTGCAGCGTCCCCACATCTGGCTGCAGGGTCCCCACACCTGGCTGCAGGGTCCCCACACCAGGCTGCAGGGTCTCCAAACCTGGCTGCAGCATCCCCACACCTGGCTGCAGGGTCTCGACACCTGGCTACAGGGTCCCCACACCTGGCTGTAGATTCTCCACAGCTGGCTGCATCATCTCCACGCCTGGCTGCAGGGTTTCCACACCTGGATGCAGCTCCCCACACCTGGCTGCAGGGTCTCGACACCTGGCTACAGGGTTCTCCACACCTGGCTGCAGATTCTCCACACCTGGCTGCATCATCTGCACGCCTGGCTGCAGGCTTTCCACACCTGGATGCAAGATCTCCACACCTGGCTGCAGGATGTCGACACATGCCTGCAGATACCCAACAGCTGGCTACAGGGTCCCCACACCTGGCTGCAGATTCTCCACACCTGGCTGCAGGGTCTCCACATCCGGCTGCAGATTCGCCACCCCTGGCTGCAGTGTCCCAAAACCTGGCTGCAGGGTCCCCACACCTGGCTGCAGGGTCCCCACACCTGGCTGCAGACTCTCCACACCTGGCTGCTGGGTCTCCACACCTGGCAGCAGACTATCCACACCTGGCTGCAAATTCTCCACATCTGGCTCCAGGATCTCCACACCTAGCTGCAGGGTCTCCACATCCGGCTTCTGATTCGCCACCCCTGGCTGCAGTGTCCCCACACCTGGCTGCAGTGTCCCCACACCTGGCTGCAGGGTCTGCAAACCTGGTTTCAGCATCCCCACACCTGGCTGCGGGGTCTCGACACCTGGCTACAGGGTCCCCACACCTGGCTGTAGATTCTCCACACCTGGCTGCATCATCTCCAAGCCTGGCTGCAGGGTTTCCACACCTGGATGCAACGTCCCCACACCTGGCTGCAGGGTCTCGACACGTGGCTACAGGGTCCCCACACCTGGCTGCAGAATCTCCACACCTGGCTGCATCACCTCCACGCCTGGCTGCAGGTTTTCCACACCTGGATGCAGGGTCTCCACACCTGGGTGCAGGGTGTCGACACATGCCTGCAGATACCCAACGGCTGGCTACAGGGTCCCCACACCTGGCTGCAGATTCTCCACACCTGGCTGCATCGTCTCCACACCTGGCTGCAGGGTTTCCACACCTGGCTGCAGGGTCTCCACACCTGGCTGCAGGGTCCCCACACCTGGCTGCAGATTCCCAACACCTGGCTACAGGGTCCCCACACATGGCTGCATCGTCTCCACACCTGGCTGCAGGGTTTCCACACCTGGCTGCAGGGTCTCCACACCTGGCTGCAGATTCCCAACACCTGGCTACAGGGTCCCCACACCTGGCTGCAGATTCTCGACACCTGGCTGCAGGGTCTCCAAAACTGGCTGCAGGTTCTCCACACCTGGCTACAGGGTCCCCACACCTGGCTGCAGCCTCTCCACACGTGGCTGCAGGGTTTCCACACCTGGCTGCAGATACTCCACACCTGGCTGCAGATTCTCCACACCTGGCTGCAGACGCTCCACACCTGGCTGCAGATTCTCCACACCTGGCTGCAGATACTCCACACCTGGCTGCAGATTCTCCACACCTGGCTGCAGACGCTCCACACCTGGCTGCAGATTCCCCACACCTGGCTGCAGATTCCCCACACCTGGCTGCAGATTCTCCACACCTGGCTGCAGATTCTCCACACCTGGCTGCAGACTCTCCACACCTGGCTGCATATTCTCCACACCTGGCTGCAGGGTCTCCAAACCTGGCTGCAGGCTCCCCACACCTGGCTGCAGGGTCTCCACACCTGGCTGCAGAATCCCCACACCTGGCTGCAGGGTCTCCACACCAGGCTGCAGGGTCTCCGCGCCTGGCTGCTGGATCCCTACACCTGGCTGCAGGGTCTCCACACCTGGCTGCAGAATCCCCACACCTTGCTGCAGGGTCCCCACACCTGGCTCCAGGGTCTCCACACATGGCTGCAGGGTCCCCACATCTGGCTGCAGGATCTCCACACCTGGCTGCAGTGTCTCCACACCTGGATGCAGCGTCTCCACACCTGGCTTCAGGGTCTCCACACCTGGCTTCTGGGTCCCCACACCTGGCTGCAGGGTTTCCACACCTGGCTGCAGTGCCTCCACACCTGGATGCAGGGTCTCCACACCTGGCTGCAGGGTCCCCACACCTGGCTGCAGATTCTCTATACTTGGCTGCAGGGTCCCCACACCTGGCTGCAGGGTCTCTACACCTGGCTGCAGGATCTCGACACCTGGCTGCAGCATCCCCACATCTGGGTGCAGGGTCTCCACACCTGGCTGCAGGGTCTCCACACCTGGCTGCAGATTCTCCACATCTGGCTGCAGGATCTCCACACCTGGCTGCAGGATCTCCACACCTGGCTGCACGATCTCCACACCTGGCTGCAGGGTCTCCACACCTGGCTGCAGCATCCCCACATCTGGCTGCTGGGCCCCCAAACCTGGCTGCAGGATCTCCACACCTGGCTACAGGGTCCCCACACATGGCTGCATCGTCTCCAAACCTGGCTGCAGGGTTTCCACACCTGGCTGCAGGGTCTCCACACCTGGCTGCAGATTCCCAACACCTGGCTACAGGGTCCCGACACCTGGCTGGAGATTCTCCACACCTGGCTGCAGCGTCTCCAAAACTGGCTGCAGATTCTCGACACCTGGCTGCAGGGTCTCCACAACTGGCTGCAGCCTCTCCACACCTGGCTGCAGGGTTTCCACACCTGGCTGCAGATTCTCCACACCTGGCTGCAGATTCTCCACACCTGGCTGCAGATTCACCACACCTGGCTGCAGATTCTCCACACCTGGCTGCAGATTCTCCACACCTGTCTGCAGTCTCTCCACACCTGGCTGCAGATTCTCCACACCTGGCTGCAGGGTCTCCACACCAGGCTGCAAGGTCTCCACACCTGGCTGCAGGGTCTCCTCACCTGGCTGCAGAATCCCCACACCTGGCTGCAGTGTCTCCACACCAGGCTGCATGGTCTCCGCACCTGGCTGCTGGGTCTCCACACCTGGCTGCAGGGTCCCCACACCTGGCTGCAGGGTCCCCACACCTGGCGGCAGGATCTCCACACCTGGCTGCAGGGTCTCCACACATGGCTGCAGGGTCCCCACAACTGGCTGCAGGATCTCCACACCTGGCTGCAGTGTCTCCATACCTGGATGCAGGGTCTCCACACCTGGCTTCAGGGTCTCCACACCTGGCTGCAGGGTCCCCACACCTGGCTGTAGATTCTCCATACCTGGCAGCAGGGTCCCCACACCTGGATGCAGGGTCTCCACACCTGGCTGCAGATTCTCCATTTCTGTCTGCAGGGTCCCCAAACCTGGCTGCAGTGTCTCCACACCTGGCTGCAGTGTCTCCACACCTGGCTGCAGGGTCTCCACACCTGGCTGCAGGGTCTCCACACCTGGCTGCAGACTTTCCACACCTGGCTGCAGGGTCTCCACACATGGCTGCAGATTCTCCACATCTGGCTGCAAATTCTCCACACCTGTCTGCAGGGACCCCACACCTGGCTTCAGGGTCCCCACACCTGGCTGCAGGATCGCCACATCTGGCTGCAGGATCTCCACACCTGGCTGCAGGGTCTCCACACCTGGCTGCAGGGTCCCCACACCTGGCTGCAGGATCGCCACACCTGGCTGCAGGGTCTCCACACCTGGATGCAGGGCCTCCACACCTGGCTGCAGGGTCTCCAAACTTGTCTGCTGGATCCCCACACCTGGCTGCAGGGTCTCCACACCTGGCTGCAGGGTTCCCACACCTGGCTGCAGGATCTCCACACCTGGCTTCAGGGTCCCCACACCTGGATGCAGGTACTTCACACCTGGCTGCAGGGTCTCCACACCTGGCTGCAGGGTCTCCACATCTGGATGCAGGGTCTCCACACCAGGCTGCAGGGTCTCCACAACAGGCTGCAGGATCTCCACACCTGGTTGCAGGATCTCCACATCTGGCTGCAGGGTCTCCACACCTGGCTTCAGATTCGCCACCCCTGGCTGCAGTGTCCCCACACCTGGCTGCAGGGTCCCCACACCTGGCTGCAGGGTCCCCACACCTGGCTACAGGGTCTCCAAACCTGGCTGCAGCGTCCCCACACCTGGCTGCAGTGTCCCCACACCTGGCTGCAGGGTCCCCACACCTGGCTGCAGGGTCCCCACACCTGGCTGCAGGGTCTCCAAACCTGGCTGCAGCATCCCCACACCTGGCTGCAGGGTCTCGACACCTGGCTGCAGGATCGCCACACCTGGCTGCAGGGTCTCCACACCTGGATGCAGGGCCTCCACACCTGGCTGCAGGGTCTCCAAACTTGTCTGCTGGATCCCCACACCTGGCTGCAGGGTCTCCACACCTGGCTGCAGGGTTCCCACACCTGGCTGCAGGATCTCCACACCTGGCTTCAGGGTCCCCACACCTCGATGCAGGTACTTCACACCTGGCTGCAGGGTCTCCACACCTGGCTGCAGGGTCTCCACATCTGGATGCAGGGTCTCCACACCAGGCTGCAGGGTCTCCACAACAGGCTGCAGGATCTCCACACCTGGTTGCAGGATCTCCACATCTGGCTGCAGGGTCTCCACACCTGGCTTCAGATTCGCCACCCCTGGCTGCAGTGTCCCCACACCTGGCTGCAGGGTCCCCACACCTGGCTGCAGGGTCCCCACACCTGGCTACAGGGTCTCCAAACCTGGCTGCAGCGTCCCCACACCTGGCTGCAGTGTCCCCACACCTGGCTGCAGGGTCCCCACACCTGGCTGCAGGGTCCCCACACCTGGCTGCAGGGTCTCCAAACCTGGCTGCAGCATCCCCACACCTGGCTGCAGGGTCTCGACACCTGGCTACAGGGTCCCCACACCTGGCTGTAGATTCTCCACACCTGGCTGCATCATCTCCACGCCTGGCTGCAGGGTCTCCACATCTGGATGCAGGGTCTCCACACCAGGCTGCAGGGTCTCCACAACAGGCTGCAGGATCTCCACACCTGGCTTCAGGGTCCCCACACCTGGCTGCAGGATCTCCACACCTGGCTTCAGGGTTCCCACACCTGGCTACAGGGACCCACACCTGGCTGCAGATTCTCCACATCTGGCTGCAGGATCTCCACACCTGGTTGCAGGATCTCCACACCTGGCTGCAGGGTCACCACACCTGGCTTCAGATTCGGCACCCCTGGCTGCAGTGTCCCCACACCTGGCTGCAGGGTCCCCACACCTGGCTGCAGGGTCCCCACACCTGGCTACATGGTCTCCACACCTGGCTGCAGCGTCCCCACATCTGGCTGCAGGGTCCCCACACCTGGCTGCAGGGTCCCCACACCAGGCTGCAGGGTCTCCAAACCTGGCTGCAGCATCCCCACACCTGGCTGCAGGGTCCCCACACCTGGCTGTAGATTCTCCACACCTGGCTGCATCATCTCCACGCCTGGCTGCAGGGTTTCCACACCTGGATGCAGCTCCCCACACCTGGCTGCAGGGTCTCGACACCTGGCTACAGGGTTCTCCACACCTGGCTGCAGATTCTCCACACCTGGCTGCATCATCTGCACGCCTGGCTGCAGGGTTTCCACACCTGGATGCAAGATCTCCACACCTGGCTGCAGGATGTCGACACATGCCTGCAGATACCCAACAGCTGGCTACAGGGTCCCCACACCTGGCTGCAGATTCTCCACACCTGGCTGCAGGGTCTCCACATCCGGCTGCAGATTCGCCACCCCTGGCTGCAGTGTCCCAAAACCTGGCTGCAGGGTCCCCACACCTGGCTGCAGGGTCCCCACACCTGGCTGCAGACTCTCCACACCTGGCTGCTGGGTCTCCACACCTGGCAGCAGACTATCCACACCTGGCTGCAGATTCTCCACATCTGGCTCCAGGATCTCCACACCTAGCTGCAGGGTCTCCACATCCGGCTTCTGATTCGCCACCCCTGGCTGCAGTGTCCCCACACCTGGCTGCAGGGTCCCCACACCTGGCTGCAGGGTCCCCACACCTGGCTACAGGGTCTCCAAACCTGGCTGCAGCGTCCCCACACCTGGCTGCAGTGTCCCCACACCTGGCTGCAGGGTCCCCACACCTGGCTGCAGGGTCCCCACACCTGGCTGCAGGGTCTCCAAACCTGGCTGCAGCATCCCCACACCTGGCTGCAGGGTCTCGACACCTGGCTACAGGGTCCCCACACCTGGCTGTAGATTCTCCACACCTGGCTGCATCATCTCCACGCCTGGCTGCAGGGTCTCCACATCTGGATGCAGGGTCTCCACACCAGGCTGCAGGGTCTCCACAACAGGCTGCAGGATCTCCACACCTGGCTTCAGGGTCCCCACACCTGGCTGCAGGATCTCCACACCTGGCTTCAGGGTTCCCACACCTGGCTACAGGGACCCACACCTGGCTGCAGATTCTCCACATCTGGCTGCAGGATCTCCACACCTGGTTGCAGGATCTCCACACCTGGCTGCAGGGTCACCACACCTGGCTTCAGATTCGGCACCCCTGGCTGCAGTGTCCCCACACCTGGCTGCAGGGTCCCCACACCTGGCTGCAGGGTCCCCACACCTGGCTACATGCTCTCCACACCTGGCTGCAGCGTCCCCACATCTGGCTGCAGGGTCCCCACACCTGGCTGCAGGGTCCCCACACCAGGCTGCAGGGTCTCCAAACCTGGCTGCAGCATCCCCACACCTGGCTGCAGGGTCCCCACACCTGGCTGTAGATTCTCCACACCTGGCTGCATCATCTCCACGCCTGGCTGCAGGGTTTCCACACCTGGATGCTGCTCCCCACACCTGGCTGCAGGGTCTCGACACCTGGCTACAGGGTTCTCCACACCTGGCTGCAGATTCTCCACACCTGGCTGCATCATCTGCACGCCTGGCTGCAGGGTTTCCACACCTGGATGCAAGATCTCCACACCTGGCTGCAGGATGTCGACACATGCCTGCAGATACCCAACAGCTGGCTACAGGGTCCCCACACCTGGCTGCAGATTCTCCACACCTGGCTGCAGGGTCTCCACATCCGGCTGCAGATTCGCCACCCCTGGCTGCAGTGTCCCAAAACCTGGCTGCAGGGTCCCCACACCTGGCTGCAGGGTCCCCACACCTGGCTGCAGACTCTCCACACCTGGCTGCTGGGTCTCCACACCTGGCAGCAGACTATCCACACCTGGCTGCAGATTCTCCACATCTGGCTCCAGGATCTCCACACCTAGCTGCAGGGTCTCCACATCCGGCTTCTGATTCGCCACCCCTGGCTGCAGTGTCCCCACACCTGGCTGCAGTGTCCCCACACCTGGCTGCAGGGTCTCAAAACCTGGTTTCAGCATCCCCACACCTGGCTGCAGTGTCCCCACACCTGGCTGCGGGGTCTCGACACCTGGCTACAGGGTCCCCACACCTGGCTGTAGATTCTCCACACCTGGCTGCATCATCTCCACGCCTGGCTGCAGGGTTTCCACACCTGGATGCAACGTCCCCACACCTGGCTGCAGGGTCTCGACACGTGGCTACAGGGTCCCCACACCTGGCTGCAGAATCTCCACACCTGGCTGCATCATCTCCACGCCTGGCTGCAGGTTTTCCACACCTGGATGCAGGGTCTCCACACCTGGGTGCAGGGTGTCGACACATGCCTGCAGATACCCAACGGCTGGCTACAGGGTCCCCACACCTGGCTGCAGATTCTCCACACCTGGCTGCATCGTCTCCACACCTGGCTGCAGGGTTTCCACACCTGGCTGCAGGGTCTCCACACCTGGCTGCAGGGTCCCCACACCTGGCTGCAGATTCCCAACACCTGGCTACAGGGTCCCCACACATGGCTGCATCGTCTCCACACCTGGCTGCAGGTTCTCCACACCTGGCTGCAGCCTCTCCACACCTGGCTGCAGGGTTTCCACACCTGGCTGCAGATACTCCACACCTGGCTGCAGATTCTCCACACCTGGCTGCAGACGCTCCACACCTGGCTGCAGATTCTCCACACCTGGCTGCAGATTCTCCACACCTGGCTGCATATTCTCCACACCTGGCTGCAGGGTCTCCAAACCTGGCTGCAGGCTCCCCACACCTGGCTGCAGGGTCTCCACACCTGGCTGCAGAATCCCCACACCTGGCTGCAGGGTCTCCACACCAGGCTGCAGGGTCTCCGCGCCTGGCTGCTGGATCCCCACACCTGGCTGCAGGGTCTCCACACCTGGCTGCAGAATCCCCACACCTTGCTGCAGGGTCCCCACACCTGGCTCCAGGGTCTCCACACATGGCTGCAGGGTCTCCAAACCTGGCTGCAGTGTCTCCACACCTGGATGCAGCGTCTCCACACCTGGATGCAGCGTCTCCACACCTGGCTTCAGGGTCTCCACACCTGGCTTCTGGGTCCCCACACCTGGCTGCAGGGTTTCCACACCTGGCTGCAGTGCCTCCACACCTGGATGCAGGGTCTCCACACCTGGCTGCAGGGTCCCCACACCTGGCTGCAGATTCTCCATATCTGGCTGCAGGGTCCCCAAACCTGGCTGCAGGGTCCCCACACCGGGCTGCACGATCTCCACACCTGGCTGCAGGGTCTCCACACCTGGCTGCAGGGTCTCTACACCTGGCTGCAGGATCTCGACACCTGGCTGCAGCATCCCCACATCTGGGTGCAGGGTCTCCACACCTGGCTGCAGGGTCTCCACACCTGGCTGCAGATTCTCCACATCTGGCTGCAGGATCTCCACACCTGGCTGCACGATCTCCACACCTGGCTGCACGATCTCCACAACTGGCTGCAGATGGTACACACCAGGCTGCACGATCTCCACACCTGGCTGCAGGGTCTCCACACCTGGCTGCAGCATCCCCACATCTGGCTGCTGGGCCCCCAAACCTGGCTGCAGGATCTCCACACCTGGCTTCAGGGTCTCCACACCTGGCTGCTGGGTCCCCACACCTGGCTGCAGGATCTCCACACCTGGCTTCAGGGTCTCCACACCTGGCTTCTGGGTCCCCACACCTGGCTGCACGGTCTCTACACCTGGTGGCAGGGTCCCCACACCTGGCTGCAGGGTTTCCACACCTGGCTGCAGGGTCTCCACACCTGGATGCAGGGTCTCCACATCTGGCTGCAGGGTCCCCACACCTGGCTGCAGTGTCTCCACACCTGGATGCAGCGTCTCCACACCTGGCTTCAGGGTCCCCACACCTGGCTGCAGGATCTCCAAACCTGGCTGCTGGGTGGCCACACCTGGATGCAGGGTCTCCACACCTGGCTGCAGGATCTCCACAACTGGCTGCAGATTGTACACACCTGGCTGCACGATCTCCACACCTGGCTGCAGGGACTGCACACCTGGCTGCAGGGCCGCCACACCTGGCTGCAGGGTCCCCACACCTGGCTACAGGTTCCCCACACCTGGCTGCAGATTCTCCATTCCTGGCTGCAGGGTCTCCACACCTGGCTGCAGCGTCCGCACATCTGGCTGCAGGGTCTCCACACCTGGCTGCTGGGCCCCCAAACCTGGCTGCAGGATCTCCACACCTGGCTGCAGGGCCGCCACGCCTGGCTGCAGGGTCCCCACACCTGGCTGCAGGATCTCCACACCTGGCTGCAGGGTCCCCACACCTGGCTGCAGAATCTCCACACCTGGCTGCAGGGCCGCCACACCTGGCTGCAGGATCTCCACACCTGGCTGCAGGTTCTACGCACCTGGCTACAGGTTCCCCACACCTGATACAGGGTCTCCACATCTGGATGCAGGGTCTCCACACCTGTATGCAGGGTCTCCACAACAGGCTGCAGGATCTCCACACCTGGCTTCAGTGTCCCCACACCTGGCTACAGGGTCCCCACACCTGGCTGCAGATTCTCATCTGGCTGCAGGATCTCCACACCTGGCTGCAGGGACTGCACACCTGGCTGCAGGGCCGCCACACCTGGCTGCAGGGTCCCCACACCTGGCTGCAGGTTCTACGCACCTGGCTACAGGGTCCCCACACCTAGCTGCAGGCTCTTGCCACCTGGCTGCAGATTCTCCATTCCTGGCTGCAGGGTCCCCACACCTGGCTGCAGGTTATTAGCACCTGGCTACAGGGTCCCCACACCTGGCTGTAGACTCTTGCCACCTGGCTGCAGATTCTCCACATCTGGCTGCAGGATCTCCACACCTGGCTGCAGGATCTCCACACCTGGCTGCAGGGTGTCCACACCTGGCTGCAGCATCCCCACATCTGGCTGCAGGGTCTCCACACCTGGCTGCAGGGTCTCCACACCTGGCTGCAGGGTCCCCACGCCTGGCTGAAGGATCTCCACACCTGGCTGCAGATTCTCCACAACTGGCTGCAGGATCTCCACACCTGGCTGCAGGATCTCCACACCTGGCTTTAGGGTCCCCACACCTGGCTGCAGGATCTCCACACCTGGCTTCAGTGTCCCCACACCTGGCTACAGGGTCCCCACACCTGGCTGCAGATTCTCCTCATCTGGCTGCAGGATCTCCACACCTGGCTGCAAGGTCTCCACACCTGGCTGCAGACTTTCCACACCTGGAGGCAGGGTCTCCACACCTGGCTGCAGGGTCTCCACACCTGGCTGCAGGGCCCCCACGCCTGGCTGAAGGATCTCCACACCTGGCTGCAGATTCTCCACAACTGGCTGCAGGATCTCCACACCTGGCTGCAGGGTCTCCACACCTGGCTGCTGGGTCCCCACACCTGGCTGCAGGGTCTCCACAACTGGCTGCAGGGTCCCCACACCTGGCTGCAGGATCTCCACACCTGGCTTCAGGGTCCCCACACCTGGCTGCAGGATCTCCACACCTGGCTGCAGGGTCACCACACCTGGATACAGGTTCTCCACACCTGGCTGCAGGGTCTCCACACCTGGCTGCAGGGTCTCCACATCTGGATGCAGGGTCTCCACACCAGGCTGCAGGGTCTCCACAACAGGCTGCAGGATCTCCACACCTGGCTTTAGGGTCCCCACACCTGGCTGCAGGATCTCCACACCTGGCTTCAGGGTCCCCACACCTGGCTGCAGATTCTCCTCATCTGGCTGCAGGGTCTCCACACCTGGCTGCAGACTTTCCACACCTGGAGGCAGGGTCTCCACACCTGGCTGCAGGTTCTCCACAACAGGCTGCAGCGTCCCCACACCTGGCTGGAGGGTCCCCACACCTGGCTGCAGCGTCCCCACACCTGGCTGCAGGATCTCCACACCTGGCTGCAGGGACCCCAAACCTGGCTGTACGGGCCCCACACCTGGCTGCAGATTCCCCACACCTGGCTGCAGGGTCTCCACATCCGACTGCAGGGTCTCCACAGCTGGTGGCAGATTCTCCACACCTGTCTGCAGGCTTTCCACACCTGGATGCAGGGTCTCCACACCTGGCTGCAGACTCCCCACACCCGGCTGCAGGGTCCCCACACCTGGCTGCCGATTCTCCACACCTGGCCACAGGGTTCCCACACCTGGCTGCCAATTCTCCACACCTGGTCACAGGGTTCCCACACCTGGCTGCAGGGTCTGAGGGGTGCAGCAGGAAGCAAGAGGAATCGTTCAGCTTCTGTGGTTTCTCAGCTCCAATGGTATTGGGGTTGAAGTTATCTGAACACATATTACTGTGCAGGTGGTCGCTAAATCATTAACCTTGATTGCTGCAAACTTTCCTCGAAGATTCAATTGATTCTGGAAAACTCCTCCAGCCCCTGCTGCACAACTATCTGAAAGTGGCAACACAGGTGGAGAAGGTAGTCAAGAAGGCATACGGCATGCTTGTCTTCATTGGCCGGGGCATTGAGTATAAGAATTGGCAAGTCATGTTGCAGCTGTACAGAACCTTAGTTAGGCCACACTCGGAGTAGAGTGTTCAATTCTGGTCGCCACACTACCAGAAGGATGTGGAGGCTTTAGAGAGGGTGCAGAAGAGATTTACCAGAATGTTGCCTGGTATGGAGGGCATAAGCTATGAGGAGCGATTGAATAAACTCGGTTTGTTCTCGCTGGAACGAAGGAGGTTGAGGGGAGACCTGATAGAGGTTTACAAAATTATGAGGGGCATAGACAGAGTGGATAGTCAGAGGCTTTTCCCCAGGGTAGAGGGGTCAATTACTAGGGGGCATAGGTTTAAGGTGCGAGGGGCAAGGTTTAGAGTAGATGTACGAGGCAAGTTTTTTACACAGAGGGTAGTGGGTGCCTGGAACTCGCTACCGGAGGAGGTGGTGGAAGCAGGGACGATAGGGACATTTAAGGGGCATCTTGACAAATACATGAAGAGGATGGGAATAGAGGGATACGGACCCTGGAAGTGTAGAAGATTGTAGTTTAGTCAGGAAGTATGGTCGGCACGGGCATGGAGGGCCGAAGGGCCTGTTCCTGTGCTGTACATTTCTTTGTTCTTTGTCCTTTGCCTCCTCTGCCTCGGCTGCACGGCTGCCTGGAGGCTCTGATGGCCAGTAGCTCTCGCTGTTCTGTGCAATATTCCAGTTGCATTGCTGCCCCGGAATTCCCAGCTTTATTACTCTTGCGTGCCGGAGGTTATTATTCTTCGCTTCATGTGGGTTATGCTCAGGCAATCCTATCCTTTCATTGGGAAACAAATGAGATGTTAACAAGGCAGCTGGGATTTTTGATGTGAGCAGCCACACAAGTTCCAAACCGTGTTTGTTCTGAGCCCAGTGTGAATACAACATTAACTCAGGGTCAGAAGGCATAGAATCGCTGTGGGGAGAGTTGAGGAATCGCAAAGGTAAAAGACCCTTATAGGAGTTATGTACAGGCCCCCAAGCAGTAGTCAGGGTGTGGGGCATGATGCACTATCAATTGCCACAAAGACGAGAGTAGTGGAATAATCGAGGCTTTATTGAGCAAAGATGTTGTGCCTCCTGTAGCTGGAACCAGAATGGCTGCAGCACGGCGAGCACACACATTTATACTCCGCCTAGTGGGCGGAGCCAGCAGGCAGGGAGTTACCCATGTACCTCTAGTACAGGAGCCTTACCGTACTACCTCTAATATACAGTTAGTGGTGACTACCATATTCACCCCCTGTTAAAAAATGAGTCCGGCGGGAGTGGTGGAAGAATTTACAGTTCAGGCAAAATTTACAAGTTCAGTCAAAATTTACAAGTTCAGTCGGTCGGGTGCCTTGTTCCTCCGCTGTGATCGCCTTGGTCTCGGTGGTGATGCGGGCGCCGACTTGGTCACCTGTGACTCCGCGACCGTGTTGTCCTCGGCTTTATGGCTTGCGAGATGGTGCTGGAGGGAGGGGTTCAGATTTTTGGGACATTGGAACCGGTTCTGGGGGTGGTGGGACCATTACAAATCGGATGGTCTACACCTGGGCAGGACTGGAAACAATGTCCTAAGGGATACTTTTGCTAACACTGTTGGGGAGGTTTTAAACTAATGTGGCAGGGGGATGGGAACCAGATTAGGAAGTTAGAGGTCAGTAAAGAGGCAGCAACTAAAGCCAGTAACGTACTAGATAATAAACTGAATGTGACTAAGGGGAAGAGTAGACAGGGAAGAGATGATGAACGCACAGGGACAGGTGGTCTGAGGTGCATTTGTTTCAATGCAAGAAGTGTAGCAGGTAAGGTAGGGCTTGGATTAGTACCTGGGAATATGATGTTATTGGTATTACTGAGACTTGGTTGAGGGAAGGGCAAGACTGGCAACTAAATATTCCAGGTACAGATGCTTCAGGAGGGATAGAGAGGGAGGTAAAAGGGGTGGAGGAGTTGCATTACTGGTCAGAGATGATATCACATCTGTGATTAAGGAGGGAATGATGGAGGATTCGAGCACTGAGGCAATATGGGTAGAGCTAAGAAATAGGAAGGGTGCAGTAACATTGTTGGGACTTCACTACAGGCCTCCCAAAAGCGAGCGTGAAGTAGAGGTACAAATATGTAGACAGATTATAGAAAAATGTAGGAGCAATAGGGTGGTCGTGATGGGAGATTTTAACTTCCCCAACATTGAATGGGACTCATGTAGTGTCGGAGGCGTAGATGGAGCAGAATTTGTAAGGAGCATCCAGGAGAGTTTTTTAGAGCAGTATGTAAATAGTCCAACTCGGGAAGGGGCCGTACTGGACCTGGTACTGGGGAATGATCCCGGCCAGGTGGTTGAAGTTTCAATCGGTGATTACTTTGGGAATAGCGATCACAATTCCGTAAGTTTTAGAATACTCATGGACAAAGACAAGAGTGGTCCTAAAGGAAGAGTGCTAAATTGGGGAAAGGCCAAGTATAAGAAAATTCGGCAGGAGCTAGGGAATGTGGATTGGGAGCAGCTGTTTAAGGGTAAATCCACATTTGAAATGTGGGAGTCTTTTAAGGAAAGGTTGATTAGAGTGCAGGACAGACATGTCCCTGTGAAAATGAGGGATAGAAATGGCAAGATTAGGGAACCATGGATGACGGGTGGAATTGTGAGACTAGCTAAGATGAAAAAGGAAGCATACATAAGATCTAGGCGACTTAAGACAAAAGAGGGAATTTATGCGTGGAGTCAGAGGAAATGGGTGAGATTCTTAATGAGCACTTTGCATCGGTATTCACCCATGAAATGAAATGAAAATCGCTTATTGTCACAAGTAGGCTTCAATGAAGTTACTGTGAAAAGCCCCTAGTCGCCACATTCCGGCGCCTGTTCGGGGAGGCTGTTACCGGAATTGAACCGCGCTGCTGGACTGCCTTGGTCTGCTTTCAAAGCCAGCGATTTAGCCCTGTGCTAAAGAGCCCCTTGAGAGGGACATGACGGATGTTGAGGCTCGGGATAGATGTTTAAATACTCTAGGTCAAGTCGGCATAAGGAAGGGGGAAGTTTTGGGTATTCTAAAAGGCATTAAGGTGGACAAGTCCCCTGGTCCGGATGGGATCTATCCCAGTTTACTGAGGGAAGCGAGGGACGAAATAGCTGGGGCCTTAACAGGTATCTTTGCCCAGTAAGAAGTCTTGCAACACCAGGTTAAAGTCCAACAGGTTTGTTTCGATGTCACTAGCTTTCGGAGCGCTGCTCCTTCCTCGGGTGAATGAAGAGGTAAGTTCCAGAAACATATATATAGACAGATTCAAAGATGCCAGACAATGCTTGGAATGCGAGCATTAGCAGTTGTTAAATCTTTACAGATCCAGAGATGGGGTAACCCCAGGTTAAAGAGGTGTGAATTGTCTCAAGCCAGGACAGTTGGTAGGATTTCGCAGGCCAGATGGCGGGGGCTGAATGGAATGCGACATGAATCCCAGGTCCCGGTTGAGGCCGCACTCATGTGTGCGGAACTTGGCTATAAGCTTCTGCTCGGCGATTCTGCGTTGTCGCGGGTCCTGAAGGCCGCCTTGGAGAACGCTTACCCGGAGATCAGAGGAAAGCTCCCTCGATACTGTCCCCATGAAACACTCCCAGGACAGGTACAGCATGGGGTTAGATACAGAGTAAAGCTCCCTCTACACTGTCCCCATCAAACACTCCCAGAACAGGAACAGCACGAGTTAGATACAGAATAAAGCTCCCTCTACACTGTCCCCATCAAACACTCCCAGGTCAGGTACAGCACGGGGTTAGATACAGAGTAAAGCTCCCTCTACACTGTCCCTATCAAACACTCCCAGGACAGCTACAACACGGAGTTAGATACAGAGTAAAGCTCCCTCTACACTGTCCCCATCAAACACTCCCAGGACAGGTACAGCACGGGGTTAGATACAGAGTAAAGCTCCCTCTACACTGTCCCCATCAAACACTCCCAGGACAGGTAGAGCACGGGGTTAGATACAGAGTAAAGCTCCCTCTACACGGTCCCCATCAAACACTCCCAGGACAGGTACAGCATGGGGTTAGATACAGAGTAAAGCTCCCTCTACACTGTCCCCATCAAACACTCCCAGGACAGGTACAGCACAGGGTTAGATACAGAGTAAAGCTCCCTCTACACTGTCCCCATCAAACACTCCCAGGACAGGTACAGCATGGGGGTTAGATACAGAGTAAAGCTCCCTCTACACTGTCCCCATCAAACACTCCCAAGACAGGTACAGCACAGGGTTAGATACAGAGTAAAGCTCCCTCTACACTGTCCCCATCAAACACTCCCAGGACAGGTACAGCATGGGGTTAGATACAGAGTAAAGCTCCCTCTACACTATCCCCATCAAACACTCCCAGGAAAGGTACAGCACGGGGTTAGATACAGAGTAAAGCTCCCTCTACACTGCCCCCATCAAATACTCCCAGGACAGGTACAGCACAGGGTTAGATACAGAGTAAAGCTCCCTCTACACTGTCCCCATCAAACACTCCCAGGACAGGTACAGCATGGGGTTAGATACAGAGTAAAGCTCCCTCTACACTGTCCCCATCAAACACTCCCAGGACAGGTACAGCATAGGGTTAGATACAGAGTAAAGCTCCCTCTACACTGTCCCCATCAAACACTCCCAGGACAGGTACAGCATGGGGTTAGATAGAGAGTAAAGCTCCCTCTACACTGTCCCCATCAAACACTCCCAGGACAGGTACAGCACGGGGTTAGATACAGAGTAAAGCTCCCTCTACACTGCCCCCATCAAATACTCCCAGGACAGGTACAGCACAGGGTTAGATACAGAGTAAAGCTCTCTCTACACTGTCCCCATCAAACACCCCCAGGACAGGTACAGCACAGGGTTAGATACAGAGTAAAGCTCCCTCTACACTGTCCCCATCAAACACTCCCAGGACAGGTACAACACGGAGTTAGATACAGAATAAAGCTCCCTCTACACTGTCCCCATCAAACACTCCCAGGACAGGTACAGCACGGGGTTAGATACAGAGTAAAGCTCCCTCTACACTGTCCCCATCAAACACTCCCAGGACAGGTAGAGCACAGGGTTAGATACAGAGTAAAGCTCCCTCTACACTGTCCCCATCAAACACTCCCAGGACAGGTACAGCATGGGGTTAGATACAGAGTAAAGCTCCCTCTACACTGTCCCCATCAAACACTCCCAGGACAGGTACAGCACAGGGTTAGATACAGAGTAAAGCTCCCTCTACACTGTCCCCATCAAACACTCCCAGGACAGGTACAGCATGGGGGTTAGATACAGAGTAAAGCTCCCTCTACACTGTCCCCATCAAACACTCCCAAGACAGGTACAGCACAGGGTTAGATACAGAGTAAAGCTCCCTCTACACTGTCCCCATCAAACATCCCAGGACAGGTACAGCATGGGGTTAGATACAGAGTAAAGCTCCCTCTACACTATCCCCATCAAACACTCCCAGGAAAGGTACAGCACGGGGTTAGATACAGAGTAAAGCTCCCTCTACACTGCCCCCATCAAATACTCCCAGGACAGGTACAGCACAGGGTTAGATACAGAGTAAAGCTCCCTCTACACTGTCCCCATCAAACACTCCCAGGACAGGTACAGCATGGGGTTAGATACAGAGTAAAGCTCCCTCTACACTGTCCCCATCAAACACTCCCAGGACAGGTACAGCATGGGGTTAGATACAGAGTAAAGCTCCCTCTACACTGTCCCCATCAAACACTCCCAGGACAGGTACAGCACGGGGTTAGATACAGAGTAAAGCTCCCTCTACACTGCCCCCATCAAATACTCCCAGGACAGGTACAGCACAGGGTTAGATACAGAGTAAAGCTCCCTCTAAACTGTCCCCATCAAACACTCCCAGGACAGGTACAGCACGGGGTTAGATACAGAGTAAAGCTCCCTCTCCACTGCCCCCATCAAATACTCCCAGGACAGGTACAGCACAGGGTTAGATACAGAGTAAATCTCCCTCTACACTGTCCCCATCAAACACTCCCAGGACAGGCACAGCACGGGGTTAGATACAGAGTAAAGCTCCCTCTACACTGTCCCCATCAAACACTCCCAGGACAGGTACAGCACAGGGTTAGATACAGAGCAAAGCTCCCTCTACACTGTCCCCATCAAACACTCCCAGGACAGGTACAGCACGGGGTTAGATACAGAGTAAAGCTCCCTCTACACTGTCCCCATCAAACACTCCCAGGACAGGTACAGCACGGGGTTAGATACAGAGTAAAGCTCCCTCTACACTGTCCCCATCAAACACTCCCAGGACAGGGACAGCACGGGGTTAGATACAGAGTAAAGCTCCCACTACACTGTCCCCATCAAACACTCCCAGGACAGGTGCAGCACAGGGTTAGATACAGAGTAAAGCTCCCTCTACACTGTCCCCATCAAACACTCCCAGGACAGGTACAGCACGGGGTTAGATACAGAGTAAAGCTCCCTCTACACTGTCCCCATCAAACACTCCCAGGACAGGGACAGCACGGGGTTAGATACAGAGTAAAGCTCCCTCTACACTGTCCCCATCAAACACTCCCAGGACAGGTACAGCACAGGGTTAGATACAGAGTAAAGCTCCCTCTACACTGTCCCCATCAAACACTCCCAGGACAGGTACAGCACGGGGTTAGATACAGAGTAAAGCTCCCTCTACACTGTCCCCATCAAACACTCCCAGGACAGGTACAGCACAGGGTTAGATACAGAGTAAAGCTCCCTCTACACTGTCCCCATCAAACACTCTGTCCCCATCAAACACTCCCAGGACAGGTACAGCACGGGGTTAGATACAGAGTAAAGCTCCCTCTACACTGTCCCCATCAAACACTCCCAGGACAGGTACAGCACGGGGTTAGATACAGAGTAAAGCTCCCTCTACACTGTCCCCATCAAACACTCCCAGGTCAGGTACAGCACATGGTTAGATACAGAGTAAAGCTCCCTCTACACTGTCCCCATCAAACACTCCCAGGACAGGGACAGCATGGGGTTAGATACAGAGAAAAGCTCCCTCTACACTGTCCCCATCAAACACTCCCAGGACAGGTACAGCACAGGGTTAGATACAGAGTAAAGCTCCCTCTACACTGTCCCCATCAAACACTCCCAGGACAGGTACAGCACAGGGTTAGATACAGAGTAAAGCTCCCTCTACACTGTCCCCATCAAACACTCGCAGGACAGGTACAGCACGGGGTTAGATACAGAGTAAAGCTCTCTCTACACTGTCCCCATCAAACACCCCAGGACAGGTACAGCACAGGGTTAGATACAGAGTAAATCTCCCTCTACACTGTCCCCATCAAACACTCCCAGGACAGGTACAGCACGGGGTTAGATACAGAGTAAAGCTCTCTCTACACTGTCCCCATCAAACACCCCCAGGACAGGTACAGCACGGGGTTAGATACAGAGTAAAGCTCCCACTACACTGTCCCCATCAAACACTCCCAGGACAGGTACAGCACGGGGTTAGATACAGAGTAAAGCTCCCTCTACACTGTCCCCATCAAACACTCCCAGGACAGGCACAGCACGGGGTTAGATACAGAGTAAAGCTCCGTCTACACTGTCCCCATCAAACACACCCAGGACAGGTACAGCACGGGGTTAGATACAGAGTAAAGCTCCCTCTACACTGTCCCCATCAAACACTCCCAGGACAGGCACAGCACGGGGTTAGATACAGAGTAAAGCTCCCTCTACACTGTCCCCATCAAACATTCCCAGGACAGGTACAGCACGGGGTTAGACACAGAGTAAAGCTCCCTCTACACTGTCCCCATCAAACACTCCCAGGACTGGTACAGCACGGGGTTAGACACAGAGTAAAGCTCACTCTACACTGTCCCCATCAAACACTCCCAGGACAGGTACAGCACGGGGGTTAGATACAGAGTAAAGCTCCCTCTACACTGTCCCCATCAAACACTCCCAGGACAGGTACAGCACGGGGTTAGATGCAGATTAAAGCTCCGTCTGCACTGTCCCCATCAAACACTCCCAGGACAGGTACAGCACGGGGTTAGATACAGAGTAAAGCTCCCTCTACACTGTCCCCATCAAACACTCCCAGGACAGGTACAGCACGGGGTTAGATACAGAGTAAAGCTCCCTCTCTCAGTTTCTATTTCCCTTCTCCTGACTCTCGTGTTTCTCGCATTTCCCTTTTCTTTATTTGATTTCAAAAGTTTTGCTGTCACATGAGCAGCTTTTTGTGTGGAGGTCGGCAGCATTGCCTCGGTGTAGTCATGGGTCAGATGACAGCGTGTTTCACAAGACGTGCCGTGATTCCAGTCAGCTGGTGTGAGTCAGCACTTGGCGAGTTAATAAAAGACAGGAAGTGAAAGCGGAAAGCCCAGAGTCAGGAGTTGCCGGGAGAGGGTAAGAAGCCTGTTCGAATGCACAGCGAGGACAGCTGTGTGGAGTGGGCCGGGGGGAGGGGGTTGGGGGTTGGGGGCAGGGGGAGGGGGCTGTGTGGAGGGGGAGGGGGCAGGGGGCTGTGTGGAGGGGAGGGGGCTGTGTGGAGGGGGGGGGGGCTGTGTGGAGGGGGGGGCTGTGTGGAGGGGGGAGGGGGCTGTGAGGGGGAGGGGGCAGGGGGCTGTGTGGAGGGGGAGGGGGCAGGGGGCTGTGTGGAGGGGGAGGGGGCAGGGGGCTGTGTGGAGGGGGAGGGGGCAGGGGGCTGTGTGGAGGGGGAGGGGGCAGGGGGCTGTGTGGAGTGGGAGGGGGCTGTGAGGGGGAGGGGGCAGGGGGCTGTGTGGAGGGGGAGGGGGCAGGGGGCTGTGTGGAGGGGGAGGGGGAGGGGGCAGGGGGCTGTGTGGAGTGGGAGGGGGCTGTGAGGGGGAGGGGGCAGGGGGCTGTGTGGAGGGGGAGGGGGCAGGGGGCTGTGTGGAGGGGGAGGGGGAGGGGGCAGGGGGCTGTGTGGAGTGGGCCGGGGGGAGGGGGTTGGGGGTTGGGGGCAGGGGGAGGGGGCTGTGTGGAGGGGGGGGGCTGTGTGGAGTGGGAGGGGGCTGTGAGGGGGAGGGGGCAGGGGGCTGTGTGGAGGGGGAGGGGGCAGGGGGCTGTGTGGAGGGGGAGGGGGAGGGGGGGCTGGGGGAGGGGGAGGGGGGGCTGTGGGGAGGGGGGGGGCTGTGTGGAGGGGGGAGGGGGCTGTGTGGAGGGGGGAGGGGGCTGTGGGGAGGGGGGAGGGGGCTGTGTGGAGGGGGAGGGGGCAGGGGGCCATGTGGAGGTGGGAGGGGGAGGGGGCTGTGTGGAGGGGGAGGGGGCAGGGGGCTGTGTGGAGGAGGGGGGGAGGGGGCTGTGTGGAGGGGGCATGGGGGAGGGGGGCAGTGGGGAGGGGGCTGTGTGGAGGGGGGAGGGGGATGTGTGGAGGGGGAGGGGGCAGGAGGCTGTGTGGAGGGGGAGGGGGCAGGGGGCTGTGTGGAGGGGGAGGGGCGAGGGGGCTGTGTGGAGGGGGGGAGAAGGCTGTGGAGGGGGGAGGGGGCAGGGGGCTGTGTGGAGGGGGAGGGGTGAGGGGCTGTGTGGGGGGGGAGGGGGCTGTGTGGAGGGGGCTGTTTGGGGGGGAGGGGGCTGTGGGGAGGGGGGAGGGGGCTGTGGGGAGGGGGGAGGTCCGCTGTGGGGAGGGGGGAGGGGCTGTGTGGAGGGGGGGAGGGGGCTGTGTGGAGGGGGGGAGGGGGCTGTGTGGGGGGGGGAGGGGGCTGTGTGGAGGGGGAGGGGGAGGGGGCTGTGTGGAGGGGGGAGCGGCCTGTGTGGAGGGGGAGGGGGGAGGGGGCTGTGGGTAGGGGGGAGGGGGCTGTGGGGAGGGGGGAGGGGGCTGTGGGGAGGGGGGAGGGGGCCCGGGGCTGTGTGGAGGCGGAGAGGGCTGTGTGGAGGGGGAGGGGGCTGTGGGGAGGGGGCAGGGGGCTGTGTGGAGGGGGAGGGGTCTGTGTGGAGGGGGCAGGGGGGAGGGGGCAGGGGGCTGTGTGGAGGGGGAGGGGGCTGTGGGGAGGGGGCAGGGGGCTGTGGGGAGGGGGCAGGGGGCTGTGTGGAGGGGGAGGGGGCTGTGTGGAGGGGGAGGAGGCAGGGGGCAGGGGGCTGTGTGGAGGTGGGAGGGGGCTGTGGGGAGGTGGGAGGGGGCTGTGGGGAGGGGGCAGGGGCTGTGTGGAGGGGGAGGGGGAGGGGGCTGTGTGGAGGGGGAGGGGGCAGGGGGCTGTGTGGAGGGGGGGAGGGGGCTGTGTGGAGGGGGCAGGGGGGAGGGGGAGGGGGGCTGTGTGGAGGGGGCATAGGGGAGGGGGGCAGTGGGGAGGGGGCTGTGTGGAGGGGGGGAGGGGGATGTGTGGAGGGGGAGGGGGCAGGAGGCTGTGTGGAGGGGAGGGGGCAGGGGGCTGTGTGGAGGGGGAGGGGCGAGGGGGCTGTGTGGAGGGGGGGAGAAGGCTGTGGAGGGGGGAGGGGGCAGGGGGCTGTGTGGAGGGGGAGGGGTGAGGGGCTGTGTGGGGGGGGAGGGGGCTGTGTGGAGGGGGCTGTGTGGGGGGGGGGAGGGGGCTGTGTGGAGGGGGAGGGGGCTGTGGGGAGGGGGGAGGGGGCTGTGGGGAGGGGAGAGGTCCGCTGTGGGGAGGGGCTGTGTGGAGGGGGGAGGGGGCTGTGTGGAGGGGGGGAGGGGGCTGTGTGGGGGGGGGAGGGGGCTGTGTGGAGGGGGAGGGGAGGGGGCTGTGTGGAGGGGGGAGCGGCCTGTGTGGAGGGGGAGGGGGGAGGGGGCTGTGGAGAGGGGGGAGGGGGCTGTGGGGAGGGGGGAGGGGGCCCGGGGCTGTGTGGAGGCGGAGAGGGCTGTGTGGAGGGGGAGGGGGCTGTGGGGAGGGGGCAGGGGGCTGTGTGGAGGGGGAGGGGTCTGTGTGGAGGGGGCAGGGGGAGGGGGCAGGGGGCTGTGTGGAGGGGGAGGGGGCTGTGGGGAGGGGGCAGGGGGCTGTGGGGAGGGGGCAGGGGGCTGTGGGGAGGGGGCAGGGGGCTGTGTGGAGGGGGAGGGGGCTGTGTGGAGGGGGAGGAGGCAGGGGGCAGGGGGCTGTGTGGAGGTGGGAGGGGGCTGTGGGGAGGTGGGAGGGGGCTGTGGGGAGGGGGCAGGGGCTGTGTGGAGGGGGAGGGGGAGGGGGCTGTGTGGAGGGGGAGGGGGCAGGGGGCTGTGTGGAGGGGGGGAGGGGGCTGTGTGGAGGGGGCAGGGGGGAGGGGGAGGGGGGCTGTGTGGAGGGGGGAGGGGGCTGTGGGGAGGGGGCAGGGGGGATGGGGAGGTGGCTGTGTGGAGGGGGGAGGGGGCTGTGGGGAAGGGGCAGGGGGGAAGGGGAGGGGGCTGTGTGGAGGGGGCGGGGGGAAGGGGGCTGTGTGGAGGGGGAGGAGGCAGGGGGCTGTGTGGAGGGGGGAGGGGGCTGTGTGGAGGGGGAGGGGGGAGGGGGTTGTGGGGAGGGTGCAGTGGAGATGGGGCAGGGGGCTGTGTGGAGGGTGCATGGGGGAGGGGGGCTGTGTGGAGGGGGGAGGGGGCTGTGGGGAGGGGGCAGGGGGCTGTGTGGAGGGGGGAGGGGACTGTGGAGGGGGGAGGGGGCTGTGTGGAGGGGAGGGGGGCTGTGTGGAGGGGGGAGGGGACTGTGGGGAGGGGGCAGGGGGCTGTGGGGAGGGGGAGGTGGAGGGGACAGGGGGGAGGGGGCTGTGTGGAGGGGGGAGGGGACTGTGTGGAGGGGGCAGGGGGGAAGGGGAGGGGGCTGTGTGGAGGGGGCGGGGGGAAGGGGGCTGTGTGGAGGGGGAGGAGGCAGGGGGCTGTGTGGAGGGGGGAGGGGGCTGTGTGGAGGGGGAGGGGGGAGGGGGTTGTGGGGAGGGTGCAGTGGGGATGGGGCAGGGGGCTGTGTGGAGGGTGCATGGGGGAGGGGGGCTGTGTGGAGGGGGGAGGGGGCTGTGGGGAGGGGGCAGGGGGCTGTGTGGAGGGGGGAGGGGACTGTGGAGGGGGGAGGGGGCTGTGTGGAGGGGAGGGGGGCTGTGTGGAGGGGGGAGGGGACTGTGGGGAGGGGGCAGGGGGCTGTGGGGAGGGGGAGGTGGAGGGGACAGGGGGGAGGGGGCTGTGTGGAGGGGGGAGGGGACTGTGTGGAGGGGGCAGGGGACTGTGGAGGGGGGAGGGGGCAGGGGGAGGGGGCTGTGTGGAGGGGAGGGGGGCTGTGTGGAGGGTGAAGGGGAGGGGCAGGGGGCTGTGGAGATGGGGCAGGGGCGAGGGGACAGGGGGGGAGGGGCTGTGGGGAGGGGACGGGGGAGGGGGCAGGGTGGGTGAGGAAGACGAAGAGAAGAGAGAGGAAAAATGGGAGAGAGGGAGGGAGATTGAGAGGAGGGAAGAAAAGGGAGGGAAGAAGGAGAATGAGTGAGAGAGGGAGGAAGGGAAGAGAGAGAGAGAGAGAGACATGGAACTAGGGTGGGCAATAGAGACTAGAGAGGGAGAGGTGGTGGAGAAGGAGATAGGGAGGCAGAGGGAGAGGAGGAGAAAAGTGGAGGTGGGAAAATGAAGCAAAGCAGCTGGACGGAGAGGGATAGAGAGCAATGGAGGGAGAGAAATGAAAGGGAGAGACAGAGAGAGGAAGAGGAGATGAGGCTGAGGGGGAGACCCAGGGAGAGAGGGAAAGTGGAAAGGAGAGAGGTTGCAGGAAAGGGGCAAGGGGGGAGAGAGAGCAATCGAGGGAGAAAGTTTAATGAACTGGAGGAGGAGGAGGGCGGAGGTGAATGAATGAGTGAGGGTGTGTGGAGGGGGGAGGGGGCTGTGGGGGGAGTCTGGGTAGGGTGGGCATGGAGAGAGGGAAAGGGGATGAGGAGAATGGAGTGAGGGAGGGGAGAGAGTGAGAGGATAGAGGGAGAGGAGAGGGAAGGGGAGTGTGGGAGTGTGGGAGTCTGGAGAGAGGGGGAGAGTGAGAGTGGGAGATAGAGGGGGTTGGAGGACGGGATAGAGGGAACAGGAATATAGGGGAGGACAAGGAGAGGGGGAGAGGAATAGAGGAGGAGGGAGGGAGAGAGGGGGACAGAAGAAGGAGCAGGGGATGGAATGAAGGAGGCAACACGTGGGCAGAGATAGGACAGGAGGGGGCAGAGAGTGAGGGGAGGGTTAGAGGAGGGAGAAGGAGGTGGAGGGGGAGGGTTGGGGGGCATATGAGGAGGAGTGGATGGGGGAGGGGATTGTGGTGGGGAGGGCAGGGTTTTAGGGGAGGGGTGGAGTTGTGGGGGAGGGGCGGGGTTGTGGGTGAGGGGTTGTGGGGGAGGGGCGGGGTTGTGGGGGAGGGGCGGGGTTGTGGGGGAGGGGCGGGGTTGTGGGGGAGGGGCGGGTTTGTGGGGGGGGTGGGTTTGTGGGGGGGCGGGTTTGTGGGGGAGGGGTGGGTTTGTGGGGGGAGGGGGAGCCTGGTTGTGGGGAGGGAGGGCTGGGTTGTGGGGGGAGGGAGGGCTGGGTTGTGGGGGAGGGAGGGCCGGGTTGTGGGGTGAGGGGGGGCCGGGCTGTGGGGGGGAGGGGGAGCCGGGTTGTGGGGGGAGAGGGAGCCGGGTTGTGGAGGGAGGGGGAGCCGGGTTGTGGAGGGAGGGGGAGCCGGATTGTGGGGGGAGGGAGGGCCGGGTTGTGGGGTGAGGGGGGGCCGGGCTGTGGGGGGGAGGGGGAGCCGGGTTGTGGGGGGAGGGGGAGCCGGGTTGTGGAGGGAGGGGGAGCCGGGTTGTGGAGGGAAGGGGAGCCGGGTTGTGGGGGGAGGGAGGGCCGGGTTGTGGGGTGAGGGGGGGCCGGGCTGTGGGGGGGAGGGGGAGCCGGGTTGTGGGGGGAGAGGGAGCCGGGTTGTGGGGGGAGAGGGAGCCGGGTTGTGGGGGGAGAGGGAGCCGGGTTGTGGGGGGAGAGGGAGCCGGGTTGTGGAGGGAGGGGGAGCCGGGTTGTGGGGGGAGGGGGAGCCGGGTTCTGGGGGGAGAGGGAGCCGGGTTGTGGGGGGTGGGAGGGCCGGGTTGTGGGGGGAGGTGGTGCCGGGTTGTGGGGGGTGGGAGGGCCGGGTTGTGGGGGGGGGAGGGGATGCCGGGTTGTGTGGGGGAAGGGGAGCCGGGTTGTGGGGGGAGAGGGAGCCGGGTTGTGGGGGGTGGGAGGGCCGGGTTGTGGGGGGGGAGGGGGTGCCGGGTTGTGGGGGGGTGGGGGAGCCGGGTTGTGGGGGGAGGGGGTGCCGGGTTGTGGGGGGGTGGGGGAGCCGGGTTGTGGGGGGAGAGGGAGCGCCGGGTTGAAGGGGGGAGGGGGTGCCGTGTTGTGGGGGGGGGAGGGGGGGCCGGGTTGTGGGGGGGAGGGGGGGCCGGGTTGTGGGGGGGAGGGGGGGGCTGGGTTGTGGGGGGGAGGGGGGGCCGGGTGTGTTGGGGGGAGGGGGGGCCGGGTTGTGGGGGGGAGGGGGAGCCGGATTGTGGGGGGGAGGGGGAGCCGGGTTGTGGGGGGGAAGGGGAGCCGGGTTGTGAGGGGAGAGGGGAGAAGAAAGCCACGGGCCTGCCCCCTGGTTGAGGGTAGCGGTCAGAGCAAAGTCCGACGCATCGCTCTCCACCTGGAAGGGGAGGGACTCGTCCACAGCGTGCTTCGCGGCCTTGGCGATGTCCGCCTTGATGCGGTTGAAGGCCCGCCGGGCCTCAGCCGTCAGGGGAAAAACGGTGGATTTAATAAGTGGGTGGGCCTTGTCCGCATAATTGGGGACCCACTGGGCCTTGGGGCAGTGGGGGAGGGGGAGTTCCAGGAGGGGACGCATGCGGTCGGGATCGGGCCCTAGGACTCCATTTTCCACAACGTAGCCAAGGATGGCCAGGCGGGTTGTGCGGGAAACGCATTTCTCCTTATTGTAGGTGAGGTTGAGGAGCTTGGCGATGTGGAGGAAATGGTTAACGTCATGGTCCTGCTGGTCATGGCCGCAGATGATGACATTAACAAGATACGGGAACGTGGCCCGCAGCCCGTACTGGTCAACCATTTGGTCCATCTCCTGTTGGAAGACCGAGACCCCATTGGTGATGCCGAAGGGGACCCTGAGGAAGTGATAGAGGCGGCCATCTGCCTCGAAGGCAGTGTATTGGCGGTCCTCCGGGCGGATAGGGAGCTGGTGGTACGCGGACTTCAGGTCAACTGTGGAGAAGACTCGGTACTGCACAATCTGATTGACCGTGTCAGATATGCGGGGGAGAGGGTACGCATCGAGCTGCGTGTACCGGTTGATGGTCTGACTGTAGTTGATGACCACCCGGTGCTTCTCCCGACCACCATTGGGCTCTCCAGGGGCTAGTACTGGCCTCTATGATCCCAGGAATCGCTGTACCACCTAACTGAGCACTGTATTGTCTGCTCCTAGTGGCGACGGGCTTACAGTCCGGGGTGAGGTAAGCAAAGAGCAGGGATGGGGCGACCTTAAGGGTCGAGAGGCTACAGACGGTGAGAGGGGGCAGGGGTCCATCGAGCTCCAAGGTAAGACTTTTGAGGTGGCATTGGAAATCTAGACCTAGTAGTAGGGCAGCGCAGAGTTGGGGGAGGACGTAAAGCTTGAAATTTTTGTACTCAATGCCCCGTACTGTAAGGGTTGCGACTCAGTACCCACGGAATGTGATTCGGAAGCCAGGGAGATTTTCTGGGTCGCGGGTAAAATTGGGAGGGAGCAGCGCCGCACCGTATCTGGGTGAATGAAACTCTCCGTGCTCCCGGAGTCGAAGAGACAGGTCATCTCGTGGCCATTGATCCGGACGATCATCATGGATTTAGTGAGGTGATGAGGTCGAGATTGGTCGAGGGTGATGGAGGCGAGCTTCGAAAGGTGGAAGGGCTGATCAAGGGTAGCGGAGGCCAGCGTACGATCTGGTGAGCAGGGGTTCCGGGAGGCGGCGGGGTGATTCCAAGATGGCGGCCCCCACGGGTTGCACGTGGCAGGTGGCGTCGAAGATGGCGGCCCCCACGAATCGCACGTGGCGGGTGTGCGTCGAAGATGGCGGCCCCCACGGGTCGCACGTGGCGGGTGACGTGGAAGATGGGGGCAGTCCCCGCGGGCTACACGCAGCGCTGCTGGATTTAGAAACAGGTCGGGCCTGGCAGACTTTAGAGAAGTGGCCCTTCTTTCCGCACCCTCTGCAGATCGCGCTCTTCGCTGGACAGCGTTGTCTGGGGTGCTGACCCTGGCCAGTGTAGAAGCCAGGTATTTGCTTCTACACACAGAAGTAACATTTCGGGCCTCCGGAGTTGGCGGGTCGCTGCGCGGCACAGGCTTGCGGCACCCCTGGGTCGGGTGATGGCGGCGCCCACGAGGGTGCCGCGTGGTCAGAGGTGTAGGCATCTAAGTTATGGAAGGCCACTTCCAACGAGTCCGAGAGTTGTACTGTGTCTTGGAGGTCGAGTGTACCCCCTTCCAGTAGGCGCTGGCAGATGTAATTAGATTTTATGCCTGCGACATAGGCGTCCCGGGTCAGCAATTTGGTCTGCTTGACAGCCGATACCGCCTTATAACTGCAGTTCCGGCTGAGTACCCGCAAAGCGCGCAGAAATTCAGCTCGCGATTCTCCGGGGCGCTGTCGCTCGTGGCAAGGAGATGCCTAGCGTACACCTCGTTGAATTCCTTAACATACTGCCCTTTCGACAGCGTTATCGCATCCTCGTACGAGGTAGCGTCTCTGATAAGAAGGAAAACTTGCGGGCTCACCCGGGAGTTGAGGACGCAGCTTGTGGGTCTCAGCGACGGCGGCGGCGGAGGAATCAATGGAAGATTCAAAGCAGCTTAGCCAGTGTTCAAACGTGGCAGTGGCGTCGGCTGCTTGGGGTCCAGCTCCAGGCGATCAGGCTTGAGCGATGGATCCATCTTAAAATTTTAGCTGATTAAATTGATGTACCATCAATGACGGGCCGCACGGTGACACAGTGTTTAGCACTGCTGCCTCACAGCGCAGTGTGTCACGGTGACACAGTGATTAGCACTGCTGCCTCACAGCGCAGTGTGTCACGGTGACACAGTGATTAGCACTGCTGCCTCACAGCGCAGGGCCGCACGGTGACACAGTGGTTAGCACTGCTGCCTCACAGCGCAAGGCCGCACGGTGACACAGTGGTTAGCACTGCTGCCTCACAGCGCAGTGTGTCACGGTGACACAGTGATTAGCACTGCTGCCTCACAGCGCAGTGTGTCACGGTGACACAGTGATTAGCACTGCTGCCTCACAGCGCAGGGCCGCACGGTGACACAGTGGTTAGCACTGCTGCCTCACAGCGCAGGGCCGCACGGTGACACCGTGGTTAGCACTGCTGCCTCACAGCGCAGGGCCGCACGGTGACTCAGTGGTTAGCACTGCTGCCTCACAGCGCAGGGCCGCACGGTGACTCAGTGGTTAGCACTGCTAACTCACAGCGCAGGGCCGCACGGTGACTCAGTGGTTAGCACTGCTAACTCACAGCGCAGGGCCGCACGGTGACTCAGTGGTTAGCACTGCTAACTCACAGCGCCAGGGTCACAGGTTCGATTCCCTGCTGGGTCACTGTCTGTGCGGAGTCTGCACATCCTCCCCGTGTGTGCGTGGGTTTCCTCCGGATGCTCCGGTTTCCTCCCACAGTCCAAAGATGTGCAGGTTAGGTGAGGTTATGGATGGGTGCGTGGGTCTATGTCGGTGCTGTTTCGGTGGGTTGCTGCAGTATTGCCCCCCCCCCCCTGCACTGTAGCAATTCTGTGATCTATTCTATCAACTGTAGCAAATGGAATTGAACCATGAAAGGTGAGAGGTTTAGGGAGGATTAAGAAGGCAAGGGACTATCCGATGAATGGGATGTTATCATAGAATTTACAGTGCAGAAGGAGGCCATTCAGCCCATCGAGTCTGCACCGGCTCTTGGAAAGAGCACCCTACCCAAAGAACAAAGAACAAAGAAATGTACAGCACAGGAACAGGCCCTTCGGCCCTCCAAGCCCGTGCCGACCATACTGCCCGACTAAACTACAATCTTCTACACTAACCAAGGTCAACACCTCCGCCCTATCCCCATAACCCAGCAACCCCACCCAACACTAAGGGCAATTTTGGACACTAAGGGCAATTTATCACGGCCAATCCACCTAACCTGCACATCTTTGGACTGTGGGAGGAAACCGGAGCGCCCGGGGGAAACCGGAGCACCCGGAGGAAACCCACGCAGACACGGGGAGGACGTGCAGACTCCGCACAGACAGTGACCCAAGCCGGGAATCGAACCTGGGACCCTGGAGCTGTGAAGCAATTGTGCTAACCACTGTGCTACCGTACTGCCCAGGGAGCACAGAGGAGCAGACGCACCTTGTGTGCAGGTTCACAGGTCCCTGAAGGCAGGAGGGCAGGTTGATAACGTGGTTAAGAAGGGATACTTTATTTTATCAGCCGAGGTATAGACTTAACAGGGAGGTGATGCTGGGACTGTATCAAACGCTGGCCAGGCCCCAGCTGGAGCACTGGGTGCAGTTCTGGTCACCACACGATAGAAAGGGAGTGATTGTTGCTCTGGAGAGGGTGCAGAGGAGATTCCCCAGGATGGTGCCTGGGCTGGAGCGTCTCAGCTATAGCAAAGAACAAAGAAATGTACAGCACAGGAACAGGCCCTTCGACCCTCCAAGCCTGCGCCGACCATGCTGCCCGACTAAACTACAATCTTCTACACTTCCTGGGTCCGTATCCCTCTATTCCCATCCTATTCATGTATTTGTCAAGATGCCCCTTAAATGTCACTATCGTCCCTGCTTCCACCACCTCCTCCGGCAGCGAGTTCCAGGCACCCACTACCCTCTGTGTAAAAAAATTTGCCTCGTACATCTACTCTAAACATTGCTCCTCTCACCTTGAACCTATGCCCCCTAGTAATTGACCCCTCTACCCTGGGGAAAAGCCTCTGACTATCCACTCTGTCTATGCCCCTCATACTTTTGTAGACCTCTATCAGGTCGCCCCTCAACCTCCGTCGTTCCAGTGAGAACAAACCGAGTTTATTCAACCGCTCCTCAAAGCCAATGCCCTCCATACCAGGCAACATTCTGGTAAATCTCTTCTGCACCCTCTCTAAAGCCTCCACATCCTTCTGGTAGTGTGGCGACCAGAATTGAACACTATACTCCAAGTGTGGCCTAACTAAGGTTCTATACAGCTGCAACATGACTTGCCAATTCTTATACTCAATGCCCCGGCCAATGAAGGCAAGCATGCCGTATGCCTTCTTGACTACCTTCTCCACCTGTGTTGCCCCTTTCAGTGATCTGTGGACCTGTACTCCTAGATCTCTTTGACTTTCAATACTCTTGAGGGTTCTACCATTCACTGTATATTCCCTACCTGCATTAGACCTTCCAAAATGCATTACCTCACATTTGTCCAGGTTAAACTCCATCTGCCATCTCTCCGCCCAAGTCTCCAGACAATCTAAATCCTGCTGTATCCTCAGACAGTCCTCATCGCTATCCGCAATTCCACCAACCTTTGTGTCATCTGCAAACTTACTAATCAGACCAGTTACATTTTCCTCCAAATCCAAACAGCAAAGGTCCCAGCACTGATCCCTGTGGAACACCACTGGTCACAGCCCTCCAATTAGAAAAGCATCCTTCCATTGCTACTCTCTGCCTTCTATGGCCTAGCCAGTTCTGTATCCACCTTGCCAGCTCACCCCTGATCCCGTGTGACTTCACCTTTTGTATTAGTCTACCATGAGGGACTTTGTCAAAGGCCTTACTGAAGTCCATATAGACAACATCCACTGCCCTACCTGCATCAATCATCTTAGTGACCTCCTCGAAAAACTCTATCAAGTTAGTGAGACACGACCTCCCCTTCACAAAACCGTGCTGCCTCTCACTAATACGTCCATTTGCTTCCAAATGGGAGTAGATCCTGTCTCGAAGAATTCTCTCCAGTAATTTCCCTACCACTGAAGTAAGGCTCACCGGCCTGTAGTTCCCGGGATTATCCTTGCTACCCTTCTTAAACAGAGGAACAACATTGGCTATTCTCCAGTCCTCCGGGACATCCCCCGAAGACAGCGAGGATCCAAAGATTTCTGTCAAGGCCTCAGCAATTTCCTCTCCAGCCTCCTTCAGTATTCTGGGGTAGATCCCATCAGGCCTTCTCTGCCTTCTATGACCTAGCCAGTTCTGTATCCACCTTGCCAGTTCACCCCTGATCCCGTGTGACTTCACCTTTTGTACTAGTCTACCATGAGGAACCTTGTCAAAGGCCTTAATGAAGTCCATATAGACAACATCCACTGCCCTACCTGCATCAACCATCTACGGAGAGAGAGACCGGATAGACAGGGGCTGTTTCCCCTCGAGCAGAGAGGCTGAGGAGAGAGCTGATTGAGGTGTACACGAGGGATATACAGAATGCGATCGAATGGCCTCTTCAGGCCTGAATCAGTGACGTGACAAAGTCGTTAAAAGCCACGAGAGGCCCCTCTCACAATTACGATGCTCGGACGCCTCGCGAGATCTCGCAAGACGTGACAATCGGGATCACGTTTTCACTGGGTGGGGTCAAGATTTACATATTAAAGTGAGCAGTTAGCTTCACTGAAATATGTCTGCGCCGGTATCTCTGAGAGCCCGGGATCGAACACGCGTGCCTGGGAGACCACGCCGTGGGGCCTGGGAGACCTCACCTGGGGCCTGGGAGACCACGCCGTGGGGCCTGGGAGACCACACCTGGGGCCTGGGAGACCCAACTTGGGGCCTGGGAGACCTCACCTGGGGTCTGGGAGACTTTTCCCTGGGGTCTGGGAGACTTTTCCCTGGGGTCTGGGAGACTTTTCCCTGGGGTCTGGGAGACTTTTCCCTGGGGCCTGGGACACCTTTCCCTGGGGTCTGGGAGACCCTTCCCTGGGGCCTGGGAGACCACGCCTTGGGGCCTGGGAGACATTTCCCTGGGGCCTGGGAGACCACGCCTTGGGGCCTGGGAGACCATGCCTTGCGGCCTGGGAGACCTCACCTGGGGCCTGGGAGACCCTTCCCTGGGGCCTGGGAGACCTCACCTGGGGTCTGGGAGACCCTTGCCTGGGGCCTGGGAGACCCTTCCCTGGGGCCTGGGAGACCCTTCCCTGGGGCCTGGGAGACCCTTCCCTGGGGCCTGGGAGACCCTTCCCTGGGGCCTGGGAGACCCTTCCCTTGGGGCCTGGGAGACCTTTCCCTGGGGCCTGGGAGACCACGCCTTGGGGCCTGGGAGACCTCACCTGGGGCCTGGGAGACCTTTCTCTGGGGTCTGGGAGATCCTTCCCTGGGGCCTCGGAGACCTTGCCTTGGGGCCTGGGAGACCTTTCCCTGGGGCCTGGGAGACCCACGCCTTGGGGCCTGGGAGACCTCACCTGGGGCCTGGGAGACCTTTCCCTGGGGTCTGGGAGATCCTTCCCTGGGCCTGGGAGAACTTTCCCTGGGGCCTGGGAGAACTTTCCCTGGGGCCTGGGAGACCTTTCCCTGGGGTCTGGGAGATCCTTCCCTGGGCCTGGGAGACCTTTCCCTGGGGCCTGGGAGACCTTTCCCTGGGGCCTGGGAGACCTTTCCCTGGGGCCTGGGAGACCACGCCTTGGGGCCTGGGAGACCTCACCTGGGGCCTGGGAGACCTTTCCCTGGGGTCTGGGAGATCCTTCCCTGGGGTCTGGGAGAACTTTCCCTGGGGCCTGGGAGAACTTTCCCTGGGGCCTGGGAGACCTTTCCCTGGGGCCTGGGAGACCTTTCCCTGGGGCCTGGGAGACCTTTCCCCGGGGCCTGGGAGACCACGCCTTGGGGCCTGGGAGACCACGCCTTGGGGCCTGGGAGAC